>NW_027118663.1:0-53201 GCF_036417845.1 Apteryx mantelli | reverse complement strand
TCAGACGCCCTAGGAGAAAGCAAAGAAAGGAAGAAATTCAGAACGAAATGAAACAGATCGGAGGCAGCCTCAAAGGCTTCGATCCATCCCCCCAGGCGGCCGAACCCCCTTTGCAAAGGCACATCTCAAAAGACGCGTCCTTCCGCGATCGCTGCCCTCCTGAGAGCCTAATAGCAGATGGCGCTTGTTAAACAGGAACGAGACGGTAAAACAGATGTTTCCCGTCTCCAAGAGATTTACGGCATCTACATGTTATGATAAACCAAAAAGGAAAAGCAAGATGCATTTTTTTTTGGGGGGGTGGGGGGGGGAATGGCGGGCGGTGGGAAATCCGTAAAGCTTTCAACAGCAGCATCTTAATACGGCTCATTTGCACCTCAATTCGAGAGAGCGAGAAGGGGGGAGAGCTGGCCACAAAGGCGGCGAGGGAAAAAGAGGGAGGCAAAGGCGGACAGAGAAAGGGGACAGCGCAGGGCAGAAGAGGGAGAGGGAGGCAAACGGGCGGACGGGGAGCCGAACGGAGGGCGCGGAAACGGAACGAGAAGGCCGCCGAGGGGGACGGAGGGCTGCAAAGGAGCCTGCTGTTCAGCGACGGTATTTTACCGCTCCTCGCGCGTTAGCAGCCCCTTTCAGATGCTTAAGCCCAAATTCTCTCGGCCCTTCGCAGCCTCAGCGCCCGCGGCACCTAGTTTCTCCGCACTCTCCGATCTTCCTCGCTCTTTCCGTCTCGGGCGAAAACCCCCCAGACCCCGTCTGTACTTACGCGCTTCCTTCAAACAGTATCGCCAAAATCAAGCGAACGGGCTGAGCCGCTCCTCTGCCGCTCGCCGGCCCTCGGAACGTCAGCCTGCAAACGAATCGGACCGCCGAGGTCACCGGCAGAGTCTCCTTTCGGAGCTTCGTGTCCCCCGCCCCCCCCCCCCCCCCAAGCTTTAACGACGGTCTCCCAACCAAGCGGGGCAAACGCGGGGCCTCCCCTCAGCCCCGGAACGGTTTTTATCGCGGGCGCCCGAGTCGCCGTGACGACGCTAAGCGGCAAAGCGAGGCCAAGGCAGCTGGCTGGGGGCACAGCTCAGCCGCCTAGGCGTGAAAATTCCTACTTGAGGCCTCCCTCGCCGCTTTTGCCAGGCAAACGCACCAAAAGAAAGCTCCCGACAGGCAGCCGAGGCCGCACACGGGCCTCGGGGCCCCGCTAGCAACAGCGACGCCGGAGCGCCGGGCTGCCAGGCGCTATTCCCCCCCCCCCACACACACACCCTGCCCTGCTGGCGCGCGAACCGCGGCCTACGACTCACGAGCGCGGGAAGGACGCCGCCGAGCGTCCCGCGGCCGAAGGCTCCCCGTCAGGAGCGGGCAGAGAAGCTTTCCGCCGGCACGCGGAGTCCCCCGGCCGCTCTCGACACCCGAGAACTTGCCGACAAAGGGCTGAGGGCGGGAGCCCGCAGTCGTTCCCCGACGTGCCCAACGCCTAGGAGTAACACAATTTATAAAAAGAAAAAAACAGCAGTGCCAGAGAGCGTAAAGCTAAGCTGAAATTGTGGCAGCCAAAGCTAAGCTGCTCGTGGCTGGCAGAACGTGTCTTGCCTAAAGCCTGTGCTGGAAGGTGACAGCTCTGGTCTGATGGAGGCCCAGGAAAAGCCAATAACGGAAGGAGGGAAGGAGGGAAGGAGGGAAGGAAGGGCAAAAAAGAAAAATTCACACAAGCACATCTCACACACACGCACGCGCACACACACGCACAAGATGAACGAGAACAGGCGAGCCACAAACACCGCCTCCCCCAAGCCCTCTTTTGGGAGCCGCGACGACAGTCGGGCTGGCTGCGAAGGGAAAGTTCGACTAAGCAGCCGCTGGAGATCAATCTTGCAGAAACCTCCCGCGTCCCCGTTTTCGGCACGACCGAGCAGGCTGCATCGCCTCTGCGCTCTCAAAGGCAAAAGCCTCGCAGGCGGTTACAGCCCAGGCGGCTGCTGAACAGCCCTTCCCGCAGCCGGAGAGTTTTTGCTGCGGCCCCAAAGGGCATGGAAGGACGATGCTACCGGCACCCGCTTTCCCTGCCGCTCTTTTCTAACGGCGCTGCTCCCACGGAGTCAGCAGATGCGGAAAGCTTTACTGAAAAAGCCTTGCCTCGTCCCGGGAATTTGAGGGCAGCAGATTTTACGGCCGCTCCTTCCGGTTTAGCGAAAGCAGCGTCACCTTCCTCGTTCCGGTTCCGTTCCTGACTCCTTTCCCGTCATTTCCATCACGGTGCGCCGATACCGGCAAAGCCAGCTTAACGCTGCTGGAGGAAATTAAATCCTCCTAAGATTGCTTGGAGCTGGAACTGACGAGAAGGAGTCTTAACTCCGCGAGGCTTTCACTTTCCTTCTAGCTGCCGCCTTCCTGCTGCCCCAAACGCCATTGCCAGGCAATTCACCCGGGGTCGCGCTAACTGAGCCTTCCTGAAAGCCACCTCTCCGTTTTACAATTCGCACGCTTCCCTCTCCCTCTCTCTCTGGCCGCCTGACCGCCGTTCCCCTAAGACAGGAATTTGCTGCCTTGGGGCTCTTAAAGCACCAAGACGCTTCGCAGACGCAGAAAGTCACGCGCGCAGAGACGGATGGACGCGGCGTCCTTTCCGTAACGCGTACGCACCTGCCGTTAGATGTCGGTCGTCCGTTATTCCGATCGCTATCAACGGCGAACCTTCCTCGCCGGGAGGAAGGGGCTTTCCCTTTTGGGGCGACGGAGACGGCTCTCGCTCGGTTCCTTTTCATTTGATTACTTCGGCTCGCTTACGTTTTTCTGGCCTCCTCAGCTTCAGCCGGGGCAACGAATCTAGAAATTAAATATCCCATCTTTCCTTTTCTACGTACGCGTGTACGATAACAAAACAAAATACAAACGACCGAAGCAAAACTAAGGCAGCTACGGTTAACGATAGCCGCAGGGCAGCAACGGGTCGCTTAGTCCCCAGCGCCGCCTCCGGAAGGCCAAAACAACAAACGTTCTGCATCGAGAGTTACCTTAGTTACCCGGGCCGGAACGCCTCCTGCTGCCGCGGCTTCCGGGGAGATCGAGGCTCTGCTGCTGCGTTCTTGCTTCCTCGTTTCAGCCCGCCCCTCCCTTAGGGACTAAGCGCAAAAAACCGCTCGCTCGCTCGTCCGCCTTGGCTCTTGGTCAGCACTCGCTATCGTCGCTTCCGCCGCCTCTGTAACGAAGGGAGAAAATTGCGTTTCGCTTCCAACAAAACACTTCGACTGACGCACGCTCTTTTTCTCTTTCCCGTGTTTTTTTCCCCCGTCCCCCCTTTCTTTTTCCTTCTTTCCCCCAAAGGAAAGCTCTTAACACACCGCTTTGCATCACACGCTACAGAGTAAACCCTTTGGAAACGCTACAGGGCCGACGCCGCGCCGCAGCCCTGCTCCGGGGCCCGCCTGCCCGCCCGCTCCTGCCCGGCCGCGCCGCCAACGAACCGGCGCCCTAAACGCCGCACACGCGAGACGCAACGTCGCACCCGCGCTCCAGCCCGCCCTGCCCCGCGCTCCCGCCGCTCCCGGCGCCCGGCCCCAGCCCCAGCCCGCCCCCCCCCCATACACACTCGCCCCGCACCGCCGCCTCCGCGCAGCGACGGCCGCAGCGGGCAGGACGCAGCCCCACGCCTGGCGCCCCCCAAACCTGCGCGCTCGCCTCACCGGGGGCCCCACGTCCTTCCCTCCACGCCGCCTCCGTCCTCACCCGCCGCCGCCGCCCGGCCAAAACGCCCTCCCTGCTCGCCGCCATCTTGCTTCCCCGCCGCCGGGGGACCCCGAGGGGAGGGGGGAGCCGGGGAAGCCCGAGGGGAGGGGGGAGCCGGGGGAGCCCGAGGGGAGGGGGGAGCGAGGGGAGCCCGAGGGGAGGGGGGAGCCGGGGGAACCCGAGGGGCGGGGGGAGCCGGGGGAGCCCGAGGGGCGGGGGGAGCGAGGGGGAGCCCGAGGGGCGGGGGGAGCGAGGGGGAGCCCGAGGGGCGGGGGGAGCGAGGGGGAGCCCGAGGGGAGGGGGGAGCGAGGGGAGCCCGAGGGGCGGGGGGAGCGAGGGGGAGCCCGAGGGGCGGGGGGAGCAGGGGGAGCCCCAGGGGCGGGGGGGAGCGAGGGGAGGCCCGAGGGGCGGGGGGAGCGGGGGGGAGCCCGAGGGGAGGGGGGAGCGGGGGGAGCCCCAGGGGCGGGGGGGGAGCCGGGGGGGGAGGCGAGACCCGCAATGGCGCACTCGCGTGCTCGCGGCGCGGCGCTGCAGCCGGGCGGCTCACGCGTGCGAACCGCAGCCCGCCGCGGCAGCCCGGGGCTCCCAGCGAGCGCCCCGAGGCTGCCCGCGCCCGTGGCCGCTCCGTGAGCACCGGGAAGTGGCGACGAGCACGCGCCATTCGCTTACCCGTTACCGAAACGGCGGAGAGTAGCGGCAAACATGGCGCCCGGCACTGAGCATGTGCTCGCCGCCTGTGTGCGCACGCGCGCCCCCCCCCACCGGGTGCAGTACCGCTTTTCGGACACCGGAGGCAGCAGTGAGCGCGGCAGAACGCGGTGCGCACGTGCGCCCCCCCCACCGGGTGCAGTACCGCTTTTCGGACACCGGGTGGCAGCAGGGAGCGCGGCGGAGCGCGGTGCACACGCGCGCCCCCCCCTTTTCGTGCAATACCGCTTTTTGGACACCCCGAGGGCAGCAGGGAGCACGGCCGGCCGCCGTGTGCATGCGCCACGGTGCAGTCCTGCTTTTTCGACACCCGAGCGACACGTGTCCGGTAAGGACCACACAAAAACACACACACACACACACACACCCCCAGCGGGCCACTGCTGCAGGGCGGAGAAGGCACAGGCACCTGGAAGTACAGCTGCTGGCCTGCCCCAGAGCACAACGCGAACAGCTGCCGGGAAGCCCGCCGACAGAGAACCGCACCTCCCGCCACCTCGGGAGGCGCAACACGGTCTCCCAGAAGGCCGGTACGGGAAGACTGCACCTCCCGGCACGCCCTGCAGACTAAAACGGCTGCCGGGAAAACCCCTGCCAGAAAACTATAGCTCCCGGCATGCCGTGCAGACTAAAAGGGCCGCCCGGCAGCCCGGTGCCGGAAGACTACCGCTCCCAGCATGCCCGGCGCAAAAGCAACATGGCCGCCCGGCAGCCCGGTGCCGGAAGACTACCGCTCCCAGCATGCCCGGCGCCGGGGTGGTGCAGCGCTCCCCCACCCTCCCGCCCTTCGCTCCGCAGCCGTCGCCTTCCGGCCCCGCCCCTCTGCCCGCGGCACCCGCACCCCGCCGCCGCCGCCGCGCCCCGCAGCGCCCTCGCCTCAGCTCACCCGCCCTTATTTACAGCGCCCGCTGCGAGGCGCAGAGTCGCCGCGTGTCGTGCTCGAGCCGCTTCTCCCGGAGGCTTCAGGAACAGCGCTTTCCTTTGCACGTCGTTGCAAAATACTCCACAGACAAAAAAGAGGCAGAGGCTGCACTTAAAAAAAAAGAAACAAACAAGCAAACAACCCCCCCCCCCCCCCACCACCACCACCTCCTTCACGGGACAATTTGCAAGCGGTCCAAGAAGCGGCCGTTCTTCTTTAGGACTTCCCACCTCCTGCCTTTACCGATTGTTAAACGAAATAAACAGGCCAAAGCAAGCCGCGCTAGTTGCTCGACAGACTGCTCAGTTTTTATTATTCAACAGCACGAGATGCTGGCACACAGTACGTCTGGCACGTTAAAGCATGAAAACGTTACTATTCCCATCACCTTTTTAGCTCGTGTCCCGTAGCGCCGCCAAAGGCTCGTTCCGTTTCGAAAAGAGCCGGCCCTTTCTAGCAGCGATCGCAGCCTAAAGGCTATTCCTAGGGGAGAAAGGCTAACGGCTCGCTCACCTAGCTACCACTTACCTGGCTCCGTTAGTTACTACGGGGATTAGCGAGGAAAGCGCATCGCCTTCTCGAAAAGGGAAAGACGCTCTTTTAAGCGCTTCCAGCGACTCCCCAGCGCTGCCGTTACTTTGCGCGGCTAGGCAGCTTCTTCAAAGCCAGCTGCAAGAAACAGCTTGCCTCCGAGGCGCAACTCTCTGCTCCCCAGGGGCCGCTCGAGAGGAAAGCGGGCATTCGCCGCCCGCCCTCGGACAAAGCGCACGGCAAGCCCTCGAGCACAGCACAAGACACCTTCTCTAGGGAAACCCGCTACTACGTCTCCTTCGCCGCAGGTTTTTCTCGGGATCGCGGCCCGTTCGACAAACCAAAGAGGGCGAGAAACGTTTTCATCTGCTCTAAGGGCTTTCGTAGAAGAGAACGACATCGAAAGGCGTTACTACGGGATTTAGGCTCGGCTACGCACGCCACCCCAGCGCCACGGACTCGCTTGCAAGGGTCGGTAACGTGCGCGTTTTTGCACTCGTATTCACGGAACGAACGGGCGCTTCCCCGAGGAGGAGCGTTCGTAAAAAACTCCGACGACGCGTTGCGAGGCAGCAAACCCGGGCGAGCAGTTCTTTACCGGGATCCCTCGGCCGACGTTTCTTCGGCCGCACGCACGCGGTCAAAGGCGTCTTTCTCACGTCCCGCCGTCAGGGCCTCCCCAGCAATTCCCGCAGCGACTCCCCCCCCGGGACAAACAGCTCGAGGACGCGCACGGTCTCGCTAAAAGAACGGGGGGGGGGGGGGGACAAACGCGTGCGCTGCGCGCGGCACTCGCAGACCCCATCTTCAGGTGCAAAAGAAAACTCTCCAAAGCGGACCAGGCGGGCCAAAGAGGTCCCTTCTTTGCGCCGCGCTTCTTTCCTCGCGCGGACGTCGGCCGCCTCTCCCCGCTCTCACGGGATCCCCTACCGGCAAGGGCACGGCGAAACGTTTCGGAAACGACGGCGTTTCCCGGAAGCATTTCCAACGCCTTGGGAAAACGGCCGAAGGAGAGGCTCACGCGGGGCGCGTAACTAGAAAGAACGCTCCGCACAGAGGCCTCAAATGAGCAGCCCGGAGCAGGGATCCCGGGCTCTCCGGGAGCGCAGGCGTTCTCACGTCCTCACTGAATAGAGAGCGCTGCCCGTGAAACACGAGACGCCGCAGCGACGCCGATCGTCGGAGGGAAGCCTGCAAGAAGAGCGAAAGAAAAGCAGACGTTGAGGACAAAGACCAAGTCACGAGCCCCTCGCAATCCAGACACGCTTCTGGATTTACCGCCTATTTCAAGGCGCGCCTTCGGCAATTCCGTCCAATTTATTTTCCCCGAAGCCCGAGACGAGGACGAAACGCCTCTCAAAGGAAGGTACGGCACAACCGCTCCGGCCTATAAACTACCGGTTGGTTTCGACACGGGAAAAGCACAGGGAAAGCGCTCGCGTTCCCCCCGAGAAACCGCGTCCAAGCGGACCGACGAAGCAGGCCCCAAGTCCGAAAGCGGACCTAAAGGAGCCCGTTTGGCGGCCGCGAGCCGGAACACGCCGTTCTCCTCCTCGCTAACAACCTCCCGTAGAGACCGGCAGCTGTACAGCGCCTTCCGCGCTACACGGAGGAGTCGGACACCGGGCAGATGCCGCGTCCCGAACGCGCAACTAGAGATTCGAACGCACGGACGTAAACAAACGCCCGTGACGTAGCGGAGGTCTGGCGTATTCGCGTTTACCGTGCGTCGGTTCTCCCGCGCGGACGGGCCGTTCCACCTTCTTTGCTCGTTAGCTGACAGACGCCCTAGGAGAAAGCAAAGAAAGGAAGAAATTCAGAACGAAATGAAACAGATCGGAGGCAGCCTCAAAGGCTTCGATCCATCCCCCCAGGCGGCCGAACCACCTTTGCAAAGGCACATCTCAAAAGACGCGTCCTTCCGCGATCGCTGCCCTCCTGAGAGCCTAATAGCAGATGGCGCTTGTTAAACAGGAACGAGACGGTAAAACAGATGTTTCCCCGTCTCCAAGAGATTTACGGCATCTACATGTTATGATAAACCAAAAAGGAAAAGCAAGATGCATTTTTTTTGGGGGGGGGTGGGGGGGGAATGGCGGGCGGTGGGGAAATCCGTAAAGCTTTCAACAGCAGCATCTTAATACGGCTCATTTGCACCTCAATTCCGAAGAGAGCGAGAAGGGGGGAGAGCTGGCCACAAAGGCGGCGAGGGAAAAAGAGGGAGGCAAAGGCGGACAGAGAAAGGGGACAGCGCAGGGCAGAAGAGGGAGAGGGAGGCAAACGGGCGGACGGGGAGCCGAACGGAGGCGCGGAAACGGAACGAGAAGGCCGCCGAGGGGGACGGAGGGCTGCAAAGGAGCCTGCTGTTCAGCGACGGTATTTTACCGCTCCTCGCGCGTTAGCAGCCCCTTTCAGATGCTTAAGCCCAAATTCTCTCGGCCCTTCGCAGCCTCAGCGCCCGCGGCACCTAGTTTCTCCGCACTCTCCGATCTTCCTCGCTCTTTCCCGTCTCGGGCGAAAACCCCCCCAGACCCCGTCTGTACTTACGCGCTTCCTTCAAACAGTATCGCCAAAATCAAGCGAACGGGCTGAGCCGCTCCTCTGCCGCTCGCCGGCCCTCGGAACGTCAGCCTGCAAACGAATCGGACCGCCGAGGTCACCGGCAGAGTCTCCTTTCGGAGCTTCGTGTCCCCCGCCCCCCCCCCCCCAAGCTTTAACGACGGTCTCCCAACCAAGCGGGGCAAACGCGGGGCCTCCCCTCAGCCCCGGAACGGTTTTTATCGCGGGCGCCCGAGTCGCCGTGACGACGCTAAGCGGCAAAGCGAGGCCAAGGCAGCTGGCTGGGGGCACAGCTCAGCCGCCTAGGCGCGAAAATTCCTACTTGAGGCCTCCCTCGCCGCTTTTGCCAGGCAAACGCACCAAAAGAAAGCTCCCGACAGGCAGCCGAGGCCGCACACGGGCCTCGGGGCCCCGCTAGCAACAGCGACGCCGGAGCCGCCGGGCTGCCAGGCGCTATTCCCCCCCCCACACACACACACCCTGCCCTGCTGGCGCGCGAACCGCGGCCTACGACTCACGAGCGCGGGAAGGACGCCGCCGAGCGTCCCGCGGCCGAAGGCTCCCCGTCAGGAGCGGGCAGAGAAGCTTTCCGCCGGCACGCGGAGTCCCCCGGCCGCTCTCGACACCCGAGAACTTGCCGACAAAGGGCTGAGGGCGGGAGCCCGCAGTCGTTCCCCGACGTGCCCAACGCCTAGGAGTAACACAATTTATAAAAAAGAAAAAAACAGCAGTGCCAGAGAGCGTAAAGCTAAGCTGAAATTGTGGCAGCCAAAGCTAAGCTGCTCGTGGCTGGCAGAACGTGTCTTGCCTAAAGCCTGTGCTGGGAGGTGACAGCTCTGGTCTGATGGAGGCCCAGGAAAAGCCAATAACGGAAGGAGGGAAGGAGGGAAGGAGGGAAGGAAGGGCAAAAAAGAAAAATTCACACAAGCACATCTCACACACACGCACGCGCACACACACGCACAAGATGAACGAGAACAGGCGAGCCACAAACACCGCCTCCCCCAAGCCCTCTTTTGGGAGCCGCGACGACAGTCGGGCTGGCTGCGAAGGGAAAGTTCGACTAAGCAGCCGCTGGAGATCAATCTTGCAGAAACCTCCCGCGTCCCCGTTTTCGGCACGACCGAGCAGGCTGCATCGCCTCTGCGCTCTCAAAGGCAAAAGCCTCGCAGGCGGTTACAGCCCAGGCGGCTGCTGAACAGCCCTTCCCGCAGCCGGAGAGTTTTTGCTGCGGCCCCAAAGGGCATGGAAGGACGATGCTACCGGCACCCGCTTTCCCTGCCGCTCTTTTCTAACGGCGCTGCTCCCACGGAGTCAGCAGATGCGGAAAGCTTTACTGAAAAAGCCTTGCCTCGTCCCGGGAATTTGAGGGCAGCAGATTTTACGGCCGCTCCTTCCGGTTTAGCGAAAGCAGCGTCACCTTCCTCGTTCCGGTTCCGTTCCTGACTCCTTTCCCGCCATTTCCATCACGGTGCGCCGATACCGGCAAAGCCAGCTTAACGCTGCTGGAGGAAATTAAATCCTCCTAAGATTGCTTGGAGCTGGAACTGACGAGAAGGAGTCTTAACTCCGCGAGGCTTTCACTTTCCTTCTAGCTGCCGCCTTCCTGCTGCCCCAAACGCCATTGCCAGGCAATTCACCCGGGGTCGCGCTAACTGAGCCTTCCTGAAAGCCACCTCTCCGTTTTACAATTCGCACGCTTCCCTCTCCCTCTCTCTCTGGCCGCCTGACCGCCGTTCCCCTAAGACAGGAATTTGCTGCCTTGGGGCTCTTAAAGCACCAAGACGCTTCGCAGACGCAGAAAGTCACGCGCGCAGAGACGGATGGACGCGGCGTCCTTTCCGTAACGCGTACGCACCTGCCGTTAGATGTCGGTCGTCCGTTATTCCGATCGCTATCAACGGCGAACCTTCCTCGCCGGGAGGAAGGGGCTTTCCCTTTTGGGGCGACGGAGACGGCTCTCGCTCGGTTCCTTTTCATTTGATTACTTCGGCTCGCTTACGTTTTTCTGGCCTCCTCAGCTTCAGCCGGGGCAACGAATCTAGAAATTAAATATCCCATCTTTCCTTTTCTACGTACGCGTGTACGATAACAAAACAAAATACAAACGACCGAAGCAAAACTAAGGCAGCTACGGTTAACGATAGCCGCAGGGCAGCAACGGGTCGCTTAGTCCCCAGCGCCGCCTCCGGAAGGCCAAAACAACAAACGTTCTGCATCGAGAGTTACCTTAGTTACCCGGGCCGGAACGCCTCCTGCTGCCGCGGCTTCCGGGGAGATCGAGGCTCTGCTGCTGCGTTCTTGCTTCCTCGTTTCAGCCCGCCCCTCCCTTAGGGACTAAGCGCAAAAAACCGCTCGCTCGCTCGTCCGCCTTGGCTCTTGGTCAGCACTCGCTATCGTCGCTTCCGCCGCCTCTGTAACGAAGGGAGAAAATTGCGTTTCGCTTCCAACAAAACACTTCGACTGACGCACGCTCTTTTTCTCTTTCCCGTGTTTTTTTCCCCCGTCCCCCCTTTCTTTTTCCTTCTTTCCCCCAAAGGAAAGCTCTTAACACACCGCTTTGCATCACACGCTACAGAGTAAACCCTTTGGAAACGCTACAGGGCCGACGCCGCGCCGCAGCCCTGCTCCGGGGCCCGCCTGCCCCCCCGCTCCTGCCCGGCCGCGCCGCCAACGAACCGGCGCCCTAAACGCCGCACACGCGAGACGCAACGTCGCACCCGCGCTCCAGCCCGCCCTGCCCCGCGCTCCCGCCGCTCCCGGCGCCCGGCCCCAGCCCCAGCCCCAGCCCGCCCCCCCCCATACACACTCGCCCCGCACCGCCGCCTCCGCGCAGCGACGGCCGCAGCGGGCAGGACGCAGCCCCACGCCCGGCGCCCCCCGAACCTGCGCGCTCGCCTCACCGGGGGCCCCACGTCCTTCCCTCCACGCCGCCTCCGTCCTCACCCGCCGCCGCCGCCCGGCCAAAACGCCCTCCCTGCTCGCCGCCATCTTGCTTCCCCGCCGCCGGGGGACCCCGAGGGGAGGGGGGAGCCGGGGAAGCCCGAGGGGAGGGGGGAGCCGGGGGAGCCCGAGGGGAGGAGGGAGCCGGGGGAACCCGAGGGGCGGGGGGAGCGAGGGGGAGCCCGAGGGGCGGGGGGAGCGAGGGGGAGCCCGAGGGGCGGGGGGAGCGAGGGGAGCCCGAGGGGCGGGGGGAGCGAGGGGGAGCCCGAGGGGCGGGGGGAGCGAGGGGAGCCCGAGGGGCGGGGGGAGCGAGGGGGAGCCCGAGGGGAGGGGGGAGCGAGAGGAGCCCGAGGGGCGGGGGGAGCGAGGGGGAGCCCGAGGGGAGGGGGGAGCGAGGGGAGCCCGAGGGGCGGGGGGAGCGGGGGGGAGCCCGAGGGGAGGGGGGAGCGGGGGGAGCCCCAGGGGCGGGGGGGGAGCCGGGGGGGGAGGCGAGACCCGCAATGGCGCACTCGCGTGCTCGCGGCGCGGCGCTGCAGCCGGGCGGCTCACGCGTGCGAACCGCAGCCCGCCGCGGCAGCCCGGGGCTCCCAGCGAGCGCCCCGAGGCTGCCCGCGCCCGTGGCCGCTCCGTGAGCACCGGGAAGGGGCGACGAGCACGCGCCATTCGCTTACCCGTTACCGAAACGGCGGAGAGTAGCGGCAAACATGGCGCCCGGCACTGAGCATGTGCTCGCCGCCTGTGTGCGCACGCGCGCCCCCCCCACCGGGTGCAGTACCGCTTTTCGGACACCGGAGGGCAGCAGGGAGCGCGGCGGAACACAGAGCACACGCGCGCCCCCCCCACCGGGTGCAGTACCGCTTTTCGGACACCGGAGGGCAGCAGTGAGCGCGGCAGAACGCGGTGCGCACGTGCGCCCCCCCCACCGGGTGCAGTACCGCTTTTCGGACACCGGGTGGCAGCAGGGAGCGCGGCGGAGCGCGGTGCACACGCGCGCCCCCCCCTTTTCGTGCAATACCGCTTTTTGGACACCCCGAGGGCAGCAGGGAGCACGGCCGGCCGCCGTGTGCATGCGCCACGGTGCAGTCCTGCTTTTTCGACACCCGAGCGACACGTGTCCGGTAAGGACCACACAAAAACACACACACACACACACACACACACCCCCAGCGGGCCACTGCTGCAGGGCGGAGAAGGCACAGGCACCTGGAAGTACAGCTGCTGGCCTGCCCCAGAGCACAACGCGAACAGCTGCCGGGAAGCCCGCCGACAGAGAACCGCACCTCCCGCCACCTCGGGAGGCGCAACACGGTCTCCCAGAAGGCCGGTACGGGAAGACTGCACCTCCCGGCACGCCCTGCAGACTAAAACGGCTGCCGGGAAAACCCCTGCCAGAAAACTATAGCTCCCGGCATGCCGTGCAGACTAAAAGGGCCGCCCGGCAGCCCGGTGCCGGAAGACTACCGCTCCCAGCATGCCCGGCGCAAAAGCAACATGGCCGCCCGGCAGCCCGGTGCCAGAAGACTACCGCTCCCAGCATGCCCGGCGCCGGGGTGGTGCAGCGCTCCCCCACCCTCCCGCCCTTCGCTCCGCAGCCGTCGCCTTCCGGCCCCGCCCCTCTGCCCGCGGCACCCGCACCCCGCCGCCGCCGCCGCGCCCCGCAGCGCCCTCGCCTCAGCTCACCCGCCCTTATTTACAGCGCCCGCTGCGAGGCGCAGAGTCGCCGCGTGTCGTGCTCGAGCCGCTTCTCCCGGAGGCTTCAGGAACAGCGCTTTCCTTTGCACGTCGTTGCAAAATACTCCACAGACAAAAAAGAGGCAGAGGCTGCACTTAAAAAAAAAGAAACAAACAAGCAAACAACCCCCCCCCCCCCACCACCACCACCTCCTTCACGGGACAATTTGCAAGCGGTCCAAGAAGCGGCCGTTCTTCTTTAGGACTTCCCACCTCCTGCCTTTACCGATTGTTAAACGAAATAAACAGGCCAAAGCAAGCCGCGCTAGTTGCTCGACAGACTGCTCAGTTTTTATTATTCAACAGCACGAGATGCTGGCACACAGTACGTCTGGCACGTTAAAGCATGAAAACGTTACTATTCCCATCACCTTTTTAGCTCGTGTCCCGTAGCGCCGCCAAAGGCTCGTTCCGTTTCGAAAAGAGCCGGCCCTTTCTAGCAGCGATCGCAGCCTAAAGGCTATTCCTAGGGGAGAAAGGCTAACGGCTCGCTCACCTAGCTACCACTTACCTGGCTCCGTTAGTTACTACGGGGATTAGCGAGGAAAGCGCATCGCCTTCTCGAAAAGGGAAAGACGCTCTTTTAAGCGCTTCCAGCGACTCCCCAGCGCTGCCGTTACTTTGCGCGGCTAGGCAGCTTCTTCAAAGCCAGCTGCAAGAAACAGCTTGCCTCCGAGGCGCAACTCTCTGCTCCCCAGGGGCCGCTCGAGAGGAAAGCGGGCATTCGCCGCCCGCCCTCGGACAAAGCGCACGGCAAGCCCTCGAGCACAGCACAAGACACCTTCTCTAGGGAAACCCGCTACTACGTCTCCTTCGCCGCAGGTTTTTCTCGGGATCGCGGCCCGTTCGACAAACCAAAGAGGGCGAGAAACGTTTTCATCTGCTCTAAGGGCTTTCGTAGAAGAGAACGACATCGAAAGGCGTTACTACGGGATTTAGGCTCGGCTACGCACGCCACCCCAGCGCCACGGACTCGCTTTCAAGGGTCGGTAACGTGCGCGTTTTTGCACTCGTATTCACGGAACGAACGGGCGCTTCCCCGAGGAGGAGCGTTCGTAAAAAACTCCGACGACGCGTTGCGAGGCAGCAAACCCGGGCGAGCAGTTCTTTACCGGGATCCCTCGGCCGACGTTTCTTCGGCCGCACGCACGCGGTCAAAGGCGTCTTTCTCACGTCCCGCCGTCAGGGCCTCCCCAGCAATTCCCGCAGCGACTCCCCCCCCGGGACAAACAGCTCGAGGACGCGCACGGTCTCGCTAAAAGAACGGGGGGGGGGGGGGACAAACGCGTGCGCTGCGCGCGGCACTCGCAGACCCCATCTTCAGGTGCAAAAGAAAACTCTCCAAAGCGGACCAGGCGGGCCAAAGAGGTCCCTTCTTTGCGCCGCGCTTCTTTCCTCGCGCGGACGTCGGCCGCCTCTCCCCGCTCTCACGGGATCCCCTACCGGCAAGGGCACGGCGAAACGTTTCGGAAACGACGGCGTTTCCCGGAAGCATTTCCAACGCCTTGGGAAAACGGCCGAAGGAGAGGCTCACGCGGGGCGCGTAACTAGAAAGAACGCTCCGCACAGAGGCCTCAAATGAGCAGCCCGGAGCAGGGATCCCGGGCTCTCCGGGAGCGCAGGCGTTCTCACGTCCTCACTGAATAGAGAGCGCTGCCTGTGAAACACGAGACGCCGCAGCGACGCCGATCGTCGGAGGGAAGCCTGCAAGAAGAGCGAAAGAAAAGCAGACGTTGAGGACAAAGACCAAGTCACGAGCCCCTCGCAATCCAGACACGCTTCTGGATTTACCGCCTATTTCAAGGCGCGCCTTCGGCAATTCCGTCCAATTTATTTTCCCCGAAGCCCGAGACGAGGACGAAACGCCTCTCAAAGGAAGGTACGGCACAACCGCTCCGGCCTATAAACTACCGGTTGGTTTCGACACGGGAAAAGCACAGGGAAAGCGCTCGCGTTCCCCCCGAGAAACCGCGTCCAAGCGGACCGACGAAGCAGGCCCCAAGTCCGAAAGCGGACCTAAAGGAGCCCGTTTGGCGGCCGCGAGCCGGAACACGCCGTTCTCCTCCTCGCTAACAACCTCCCGTAGAGACCGGCAGCTGTACAGCGCCTTCCGCGCTACACGGAGGAGTCGGACACCGGGCAGATGCCGCGTCCCGAACGCGCAACTAGAGATTCGAACGCACGGACGTAAACAAACGCCCGTGACGTAGCGGAGGTCTGGCGTATTCGCGTTTACCGTGCGTCGGTTCTCCCGCGCGGACGGGCCGTTCCACCTTCTTTGCTCGTTAGCTGACAGACGCCCTAGGAGAAAGCAAAGAAAGGAAGAAATTCAGAACGAAATGAAACAGATCGGAGGCAGCCTCAAAGGCTTCGATCCATCCCCCCAGGCGGCCGAACCCCCTTTGCAAAGGCACATCTCAAAAGACGCGTCCTTCCGCGATCGCTGCCCTCCTGAGAGCCTAATAGCAGATGGCGCTTGTTAAACAGGAACGAGACGGTAAAACAGATGTTTCCCCGTCTCCAAGAGATTTACGGCATCTACATGTTATGATAAACCAAAAAGGAAAAGCAAGATGCATTTTTTTTGGGGGGGGGGGTGGGGGGGGAATGGCGGGCGGTGGGGAAATCCGTAAAGCTTTCAACAGCAGCATCTTAATACGGCTCATTTGCACCTCAATTCCGAAGAGAGCGAGAAGGGGGGAGAGCTGGCCACAAAGGCGGCGAGGGAAAAAGAGGGAGGCAAAGGCGAACAGAGAAAGGGGACAGCGCAGGGCAGAAGAGGGAGAGGGAGGCAAACGGGCGGACGGGGAGCCGAACGGAGGCGCGGAAACGGAACGAGAAGGCCGCCGAGGGGGACGGAGGGCTGCAAAGGAGCCTGCTGTTCAGCGACGGTATTTTACCGCTCCTCGCGCGTTAGCAGCCCCTTTCAGATGCTTAAGCCCAAATTCTCTCGGCCCTTCGCAGCCTCAGCGCCCGCGGCACCTAGTTTCTCCGCACTCTCCGATCTTCCTCGCTCTTTCCCGTCTCGGGCGAAAACCCCCCCAGACCCCGTCTGTACTTACGCGCTTCCTTCAAACAGTATCGCCAAAATCAAGCGAACGGGCTGAGCCGCTCCTCTGCCGCTCGCCGGCCCTCGGAACGTCAGCCTGCAAACGAATCGGACCGCCGAGGTCACCGGCAGAGTCTCCTTTTGGAGCTTCGTGTCCCCCGCCCCCCCCCCCCCAAGCTTTAACGACGGTCTCCCAACCAAGCGGGGAAACCCGGGGCCTCCCCTCAGCCCCGGAACGGTTTTTATCGCGGGCGCCCGAGTCGCCGTGACGACGCTAAGCGGCAAAGCGAGGCCAAGGCAGCTGGCTGGGGGCACAGCTCAGCCGCCTAGGCGTGAAAATTCCTACTTGAGGCCTCCCTCGCCGCTTTTGCCAGGCAAACGCACCAAAAGAAAGCTCCCGACAGGCAGCCGAGGCCGCACACGGGCCTCGGGGCCCCGCTAGCAACAGCGACGCCGGAGCCGCCGGGCTGCCAGGCGCTATTCCCCCCCCCACACACACACACCCTGCCCTGCTGGCGCGCGAACCGCGGCCTACGACTCACGAGCGCGGGAAGGACGCCGCCGAGCGTCCCGCGGCCGAAGGCTCCCCGTCAGGAGCGGGCAGAGAAGCTTTCCGCCGGCACGCGGAGTCCCCCGGCCGCTCTCGACACCCGAGAACTTGCCGACAAAGGGCTGAGGGCGGGAGCCCGCAGTCGTTCCCCGACGTGCCCAACGCCTAGGAGTAACACAATTTATAAAAAAGAAAAAAACAGCAGTGCCAGAGAGCGTAAAGCTAAGCTGAAATTGTGGCAGCCAAAGCTAAGCTGCTCGTGGCTGGCAGAACGTGTCTTGCCTAAAGCCTGTGCTGGGAGGTGACAGCTCTGGTCTGATGGAGGCCCAGGAAAAGCCAATAACGGAAGGAGGGAAGGAGGGAAGGAGGGAAGGAAGGGCAAAAAAGAAAAATTCACACAAGCACATCTCACACACACGCACGCGCACACACACGCACAAGATGAACGAGAACAGGCGAGCCACAAACACCGCCTCCCCCAAGCCCTCTTTTGGGAGCCGCGACGACAGTCGGGCTGGCTGCGAAGGGAAAGTTCGACTAAGCAGCCGCTGGAGATCAATCTTGCAGAAACCTCCCGCGTCCCCGTTTTCGGCACGACCGAGCAGGCTGCATCGCCTCTGCGCTCTCAAAGGCAAAAGCCTCGCAGGCGGTTACAGCCCAGGCGGCTGCTGAACAGCCCTTCCCGCAGCCGGAGAGTTTTTGCTGCGGCCCCAAAGGGCATGGAAGGACGATGCTACCGGCACCCGCTTTCCCTGCCGCTCTTTTCTAACGGCGCTGCTCCCACGGAGTCAGCAGATGCGGAAAGCTTTACTGAAAAAGCCTTGCCTCGTCCCGGGAATTTGAGGGCAGCAGATTTTACGGCCGCTCCTTCCGGTTTAGCGAAAGCAGCGTCACCTTCCTCGTTCCGGTTCCGTTCCTGACTCCTTTCCCGTCATTTCCATCACGGTGCGCCGATACCGGCAAAGCCAGCTTAACGCTGCTGGAGGAAATTAAATCCTCCTAAGATTGCTTGGAGCTGGAACTGACGAGAAGGAGTCTTAACTCCGCGAGGCTTTCACTTTCCTTCTAGCTGCCGCCTTCCTGCTGCCCCAAACGCCATTGCCAGGCAATTCACCCGGGGTCGCGCTAACTGAGCCTTCCTGAAAGCCACCTCTCCGTTTTACAATTCGCACGCTTCCCTCTCCCTCTCTCTCTGGCCGCCTGACCGCCGTTCCCCTAAGACAGGAATTTGCTGCCTTGGGGCTCTTAAAGCACCAAGACGCTTCGCAGACGCAGAAAGTCACGCGCGCAGAGACGGATGGACGCGGCGTCCTTTCCGTAACGCGTACGCACCTGCCGTTAGATGTCGGTCGTCCGTTATTCCGATCGCTATCAACGGCGAACCTTCCTCGCCGGGAGGAAGGGGCTTTCCCTTTTGGGGCGACGGAGACGGCTCTCGCTCGGTTCCTTTTCATTTGATTACTTCGGCTCGCTTACGTTTTTCTGGCCTCCTCAGCTTCAGCCGGGGCAACGAATCTAGAAATTAAATATCCCATCTTTCCTTTTCTACGTACGCGTGTACGATAACAAAACAAAATACAAACGACCGAAGCAAAACTAAGGCAGCTACGGTTAACGATAGCCGCAGGGCAGCAACGGGTCGCTTAGTCCCCAGCGCCGCCTCCGGAAGGCCAAAACAACAAACGTTCTGCATCGAGAGTTACCTTAGTTACCCGGGCCGGAACGCCTCCTGCTGCCGCGGCTTCCGGGGAGATCGAGGCTCTGCTGCTGCGTTCTTGCTTCCTCGTTTCAGCCCGCCCCTCCCTTAGGGACTAAGCGCAAAAAACCGCTCGCTCGCTCGTCCGCCTTGGCTCTTGGTCAGCACTCGCTATCGTCGCTTCCGCCGCCTCTGTAACGAAGGGAGAAAATTGCGTTTCGCTTCCAACAAAACACTTCGACTGACGCACGCTCTTTTTCTCTTTCCCGTGTTTTTTTCCCCCGTCCCCCCTTTCTTTTTCCTTCTTTCCCCCAAAGGAAAGCTCTTAACACACCGCTTTGCATCACACGCTACAGAGTAAACCCTTTGGAAACGCTACAGGGCCGGCGCCGCGCCGCAGCCCTGCTCCAGGGCCCGCCTGCCCCCCCGCTCCTGCCCGGCCGCGCCGCCAACGAACCGGCGCCCTAAACGCCGCACACGCGAGACGCAACGTCGCACCCGCGCTCCAGCCCGCCCTGCCCCGCGCTCCCGCCGCTCCCGGCGCCCGGCCCCAGCCCCAGCCCGCCCCCCCCCCATACACACTCGCCCCGCACCGCCGCCTCCGCGCAGCGACGGCCGCAGCGGGCAGGACGCAGCCCCACGCCCGGCGCCCCCCGAACCTGCGCGCTCGCCTCACCGGGGGCCCCACGTCCTTCCCTCCACGCCGCCTCCGTCCTCACCCGCCGCCGCCGCCCGGCCAAAACGCCCTCCCTGCTCGCCGCCATCTTGCTTCCCCGCCGCCGGGGGACCCCGAGGGGAGGGGGGAGCCGGGGAAGCCCGAGGGGAGGGGGGAGCCGGGGGAGCCCGAGGGGAGGGGGGAGCGAGGGGAGCCCGAGGGGAGGGGGGAGCCGGGGGAACCCGAGGGGCGGGGGGAGCCGGGGGAGCCCGAGGGGCGGGGGGAGCGAGGGGGAGCCCGAGGGGCGGGGGGGAGCGAGGGGGAGCCCGAGGGGAGGGGGGGAGCGAGGGGGAGCCCGAGGGGAGGGGGGAGCGAGGGGAGCCCGAGGGGCGGGGGGAGCGAGGGGGAGCCCGAGGGGAGGGGGGGAGCGAGGGGAGCCCGAGGGGCGGGGGGAGCGAGGGGAGCCCGAGGGGCGGGGGGGAGCGGGGGGGAGCCCGAGGGGAGGGGGGAGCGGGGGGAGCCCCAGGGGCGGGGGGGGGAGCCGGGGGGGGAGGCGAGACCCGCAATGGCGCACTCGCGTGCTCGCGGCGCGGCGCTGCAGCCGGGCGGCTCACGCGTGCGAACCGCAGCCCGCCGCGGCAGCCCGGGGCTCCCAGCGAGCGCCCCGAGGCTGCCCGCGCCCGTGGCCGCTCCGTGAGCACCGGGAAGGGGCGACGAGCACGCGCCATTCGCTTACCCGTTACCGAAACGGCGGAGAGTAGCGGCAAACATGGCGCCCGGCACTGAGCATGTGCTCGCCGCCTGTGTGCGCACGCGCGCCCCCCCCACCGGGTGCAGTACCGCTTTTCGGACACCGGAGGGCAGCAGTGAGCGCGGCAGAACGCGGTGCGCACGTGCGCCCCCCCCACCGGGTGCAGTACCGCTTTTCGGACACCGGGTGGCAGCAGGGAGCGCGGCGGAGCGCGGTGCACACGCGCGCCCCCCCCTTTTCGTGCAATACCGCTTTTTGGACACCCCGAGGGCAGCAGGGAGCACGGCCGGCCGCCGTGTGCATGCGCCACGGTGCAGTCCTGCTTTTTCGACACCCGAGCGACACGTGTCCGGTAAGGACCACACAAAAACACACACACACACACACACACCCCCAGCGGGCCACTGCTGCAGGGCGGAGAAGGCACAGGCACCTGGAAGTACAGCTGCTGGCCTGCCCCAGAGCACAACGCGAACAGCTGCCGGGAAGCCCGCCGACAGAGAACCGCACCTCCCGCCACCTCGGGAGGCGCAACACGGTCTCCCAGAAGGCCGGTACGGGAAGACTGCACCTCCCGGCACGCCCTGCAGACTAAAACGGCTGCCGGGAAAACCCCTGCCAGAAAACTATAGCTCCCGGCATGCCGTGCAGACTAAAAGGGCCGCCCGGCAGCCCGGTGCCGGAAGACTACCGCTCCCAGCATGCCCGGCGCCGGGGTGGTGCAGCGCTCCCCCACCCTCCCGCCCTTCGCTCCGCAGCCGTCGCCTTCCGGCCCCGCCCCTCTGCCCGCCCCTCTGCCCGCAGCACCCGCACCCCGCCGCCGCCGCCGCGCCCCGCAGCGCCCTCGCCTCAGCTCACCCGCCCTTATTTACAGCGCCCGCTGCGAGGCGCAGAGTCGCCGCGTGTCGTGCTCGAGCCGCTTCTCCCGGAGGCTTCAGGAACAGCGCTTTCCTTTGCACGTCGTTGCAAAATACTCCACAGACAAAAAAGAGGCAGAGGCTGCACTTAAAAAAAAAGAAACAAACAAGCAAACAACCCCCCCCCCCCACCACCACCACCACCTCCTTCACGGGACAATTTGCAAGCGGTCCAAGAAGCGGCCGTTCTTCTTTAGGACTTCCCACCTCCTGCCTTTACCGATTGTTAAACGAAATAAACAGGCCAAAGCAAGCCGCGCTAGTTGCTCGACAGACTGCTCAGTTTTTATTATTCAACAGCACGAGATGCTGGCACACAGTACGTCTGGCACGTTAAAGCATGAAAACGTTACTATTCCCATCACCTTTTTAGCTCGTGTCCCGTAGCGCCGCCAAAGGCTCGTTCCGTTTCGAAAAGAGCCGGCCCTTTCTAGCAGCGATCGCAGCCTAAAGGCTATTCCTAGGGGAGAAAGGCTAACGGCTCGCTCACCTAGCTACCACTTACCTGGCTCCGTTAGTTACTACGGGGATTAGCGAGGAAAGCGCATCGCCTTCTCGAAAAGGGAAAGACGCTCTTTTAAGCGCTTCCAGCGACTCCCCAGCGCTGCCGTTACTTTGCGCGGCTAGGCAGCTTCTTCAAAGCCAGCTGCAAGAAACAGCTTGCCTCCGAGGCGCAACTCTCTGCTCCCCAGGGGCCGCTCGAGAGGAAAGCGGGCATTCGCCGCCCGCCCTCGGACAAAGCGCACGGCAAGCCCTCGAGCACAGCACAAGACACCTTCTCTAGGGAAACCCGCTACTACGTCTCCTTCGCCGCAGGTTTTTCTCGGGATCGCGGCCCGTTCGACAAACCAAAGAGGGCGAGAAACGTTTTCATCTGCTCTAAGGGCTTTCGTAGAAGAGAACGACATCGAAAGGCGTTACTACGGGATTTAGGCTCGGCTACGCACGCCACCCCAGCGCCACGGACTCGCTTGCAAGGGTCGGTAACGTGCGCGTTTTTGCACTCGTATTCACGGAACGAACGGGCGCTTCCCCGAGGAGGAGCGTTCGTAAAAAACTCCGACGACGCGTTGCGAGGCAGCAAACCCGGGCGAGCAGTTCTTTACCGGGATCCCTCGGCCGACGTTTCTTCGGCCGCACGCACGCGGTCAAAGGCGTCTTTCTCACGTCCCGCCGTCAGGGCCTCCCCAGCAATTCCCGCAGCGACTCCCCCCCCGGGACAAACAGCTCGAGGACGCGCACGGTCTCGCTAAAAGAACGGGGGGGGGGGGGACAAACGCGTGCGCTGCGCGCGGCACTCGCAGACCCCATCTTCAGGTGCAAAAGAAAACTCTCCAAAGCGGACCAGGCGGGCCAAAGAGGTCCCTTCTTTGCGCCGCGCTTCTTTCCTCGCGCGGACGTCGGCCGCCTCTCCCCGCTCTCACGGGATCCCCTACCGGCAAGGGCACGGCGAAACGTTTCGGAAACGACGGCGTTTCCCGGAAGCATTTCCAACGCCTTGGGAAAACGGCCGAAGGAGAGGCTCACGCGGGGCGCGTAACTAGAAAGAACGCTCCGCACAGAGGCCTCAAATGAGCAGCCCGGAGCAGGGATCCCGGGCTCTCCGGGAGCGCAGGCGTTCTCACGTCCTCACTGAATAGAGAGCGCTGCCCGTGAAACACGAGACGCCGCAGCGACGCCGATCGTCGGAGGGAAGCCTGCAAGAAGAGCGAAAGAAAAGCAGACGTTGAGGACAAAGACCAAGTCACGAGCCCCTCGCAATCCAGACACGCTTCTGGATTTACCGCCTATTTCAAGGCGCGCCTTCGGCAATTCCGTCCAATTTATTTTCCCCGAAGCCCGAGACGAGGACGAAACGCCTCTCAAAGGAAGGTACGGCACAACCGCTCCGGCCTATAAACTACCGGTTGGTTTCGACACGGGAAAAGCACAGGGAAAGCGCTCGCGTTCCCCCCGAGAAACCGCGTCCAAGCGGACCGACGAAGCAGGCCCCAAGTCCGAAAGCGGACCTAAAGGAGCCCGTTTGGCGGCCGCGAGCCGGAACACGCCGTTCTCCTCCTCGCTAACAGCCTCCCGTAGAGACCGGCAGCTGTACAGCGCCTTCCGCGCTACACGGAGGAGTCGGACACCGGGCAGATGCCGCGTCCCGAACGCGCAACTAGAGATTCGAACGCACGGACGTAAACAAACGCCCGTGACGTAGCGGAGGTCTGGCGTATTCGCGTTTACCGTGCGTCGGTTCTCCCGCGCGGACGGGCCGTTCCACCTTCTTTGCTCGTTAGCTGACAGACGCCCTAGGAGAAAGCAAAGAAAGGAAGAAATTCAGAACGAAATGAAACAGATCGGAGGCAGCCTCAAAGGCTTCGATCCATCCCCCCAGGCGGCCGAACCACCTTTGCAAAGGCACATCTCAAAAGACGCGTCCTTCCGCGATCGCTGCCCTCCTGAGAGCCTAATAGCAGATGGCGCTTGTTAAACAGGAACGAGACGGTAAAACAGATGTTTCCCCGTCTCCAAGAGATTTACGGCATCTACATGTTATGATAAACCAAAAAGGAAAAGCAAGATGCATTTTTTTTTGGGGGGGGTGGGGGGGGAATGGCGGGCGGTGGGGAAATCCGTAAAGCTTTCAACAGCAGCATCTTAATACGGCTCATTTGCACCTCAATTCCGAAGAGAGCGAGAAGGGGGGAGAGCTGGCCACAAAGGCGGCGAGGGAAAAAGAGGGAGGCAAAGGCGGACAGAGAAAGGGGACAGCGCAGGGCAGAAGAGGGAGAGGGAGGCAAACGGGCGGACGGGGAGCCGAACGGAGGCGCGGAAACGGAACGAGAAGGCCGCCGAGGGGGACGGAGGGCTGCAAAGGAGCCTGCTGTTCAGCGACGGTATTTTACCGCTCCTCGCGCGTTAGCAGCCCCTTTCAGATGCTTAAGCCCAAATTCTCTCGGCCCTTCGCAGCCTCAGCGCCCGCGGCACCTAGTTTCTCCGCACTCTCCGATCTTCCTCGCTCTTTCCCGTCTCGGGCGAAAACCCCCCCAGACCCCGTCTGTACTTACGCGCTTCCTTCAAACAGTATCGCCAAAATCAAGCGAACGGGCTGAGCCGCTCCTCTGCCGCTCGCCGGCCCTCGGAACGTCAGCCTGCAAACGAATTGGACCGCCGAGGTCACCGGCAGAGTCTCCTTTCGGAGCTTCGTGTCCCCCGCCCCCCCCCCCCCAAGCTTTAACGACGGTCTCCCAACCAAGCGGGGCAAACGCGGGGCCTCCCCTCAGCCCCGGAACGGTTTTTATCGCGGGCGCCCGAGTCGCCGTGACGACGCTAAGCGGCAAAGCGAGGCCAAGGCAGCTGGCTGGGGGCACAGCTCAGCCGCCTAGGCGCGAAAATTCCTACTTGAGGCCTCCCTCGCCGCTTTTGCCAGGCAAACGCACCAAAAGAAAGCTCCCGACAGGCAGCCGAGGCCGCACACGGGCCTCGGGGCCCCGCTAGCAACAGCGACGCCGGAGCCGCCGGGCTGCCAGGCGCTATTCCCCCCCCCACACACACACACCCTGCCCTGCTGGCGCGCGAACCGCGGCCTACGACTCACGAGCGCGGGAAGGACGCCGCCGAGCGTCCCGCGGCCGAAGGCTCCCCGTCAGGAGCGGGCAGAGAAGCTTTCCGCCGGCACGCGGAGTCCCCCGGCCGCTCTCGACACCCGAGAACTTGCCGACAAAGGGCTGAGGGCGGGAGCCCGCAGTCGTTCCCCGACGTGCCCAACGCCTAGGAGTAACACAATTTATAAAAAAGAAAAAAACAGCAGTGCCAGAGAGCGTAAAGCTAAGCTGAAATTGTGGCAGCCAAAGCTAAGCTGCTCGTGGCTGGCAGAACGTGTCTTGCCTAAAGCCTGTGCTGGGAGGTGACAGCTCTGGTCTGATGGAGGCCCAGGAAAAGCCAATAACGGAAGGAGGGAAGGAGGGAAGGAGGGAAGGAAGGGCAAAAAGAAAAATTCACACAAGCACATCTCACACACACGCACGCGCACACACACGCACAAGATGAACGAGAACAGGCGAGCCACAAACACCGCCTCCCCCAAGCCCTCTTTTGGGAGCCGCGACGACAGTCGGGCTGGCTGCGAAGGGAAAGTTCGACTAAGCAGCCGCTGGAGATCAATCTTGCAGAAACCTCCCGCGTCCCCGTTTTCGGCACGACCGAGCAGGCTGCATCGCCTCTGCGCTCTCAAAGGCAAAAGCCTCGCAGGCGGTTACAGCCCAGGCGGCTGCTGAACAGCCCTTCCCGCAGCCGGAAAGTTTTTGCTGCGGCCCCAAAGGGCATGGAAGGACGATGCTACCGGCACCCGCTTTCCCTGCCGCTCTTTTCTAACGGCGCTGCTCCCACGGAGTCAGCAGATGCGGAAAGCTTTACTGAAAAAGCCTTGCCTCGTCCCGGGAATTTGAGGGCAGCAGATTTTACGGCCGCTCCTTCCGGTTTAGCGAAAGCAGCGTCACCTTCCTCGTTCCGGTTCCGTTCCTGACTCCTTTCCCGCCATTTCCATCACGGTGCGCCGATACCGGCAAAGCCAGCTTAACGCTGCTGGAGGAAATTAAATCCTCCTAAGATTGCTTGGAGCTGGAACTGACGAGAAGGAGTCTTAACTCCGCGAGGCTTTCACTTTCCTTCTAGCTGCCGCCTTCCTGCTGCCCCAAACGCCATTGCCAGGCAATTCACCCGGGGTCGCGCTAACTGAGCCTTCCTGAAAGCCACCTCTCCGTTTTACAATTCGCACGCTTCCCTCTCCCTCTCTCTCTGGCCGCCTGACCGCCGTTCCCCTAAGACAGGAATTTGCTGCCTTGGGGCTCTTAAAGCACCAAGACGCTTCGCAGACGCAGAAAGTCACGCGCGCAGAGACGGATGGACGCGGCGTCCTTTCCGTAACGCGTACGCACCTGCCGTTAGATGTCGGTCGTCCGTTATTCCGATCGCTATCAACGGCGAACCTTCCTCGCCGGGAGGAAGGGGCTTTCCCTTTTGGGGCGACGGAGACGGCTCTCGCTCGGTTCCTTTTCATTTGATTACTTCGGCTCGCTTACGTTTTTCTGGCCTCCTCAGCTTCAGCCGGGGCAACGAATCTAGAAATTAAATATCCCATCTTTCCTTTTCTACGTACGCGTGTACGATAACAAAACAAAATACAAACGACCGAAGCAAAACTAAGGCAGCTACGGTTAACGATAGCCGCAGGGCAGCAACGGGTCGCTTAGTCCCCAGCGCCGCCTCCGGAAGGCCAAAACAACAAACGTTCTGCATCGAGAGTTACCTTAGTTACCCGGGCCGGAACGCCTCCTGCTGCCGCGGCTTCCGGGGAGATCGAGGCTCTGCTGCTGCGTTCTTGCTTCCTCGTTTCAGCCCGCCCCTCCCTTAGGGACTAAGCGCAAAAAACCGCTCGCTCGCTCGTCCGCCTTGGCTCTTGGTCAGCACTCGCTATCGTCGCTTCCGCCGCCTCTGTAACGAAGGGAGAAAATTGCGTTTCGCTTCCAACAAAACACTTCGACTGACGCACGCTCTTTTTCTCTTTCCCGTGTTTTTTTCCCCCGTCCCCCCTTTCTTTTTCCTTCTTTCCCCCAAAGGAAAGCTCTTAACACACCGCTTTGCATCACACGCTACAGAGTAAACCCTTTGGAAACGCTACAGGGCCGACGCCGCGCCGCAGCCCTGCTCTGGGGCCCGCCTGCCCCCCCGCTCCTGCCCGGCCGCGCCGCCAACGAACCGGCGCCCTAAACGCCGCACACGCGAGACGCAACGTCGCACCCGCGCTCCAGCCCGCCCTGCCCCGCGCTCCCGCCGCTCCCGGCGCCCGGCCCCAGCCCCAGCCCCAGCCCGCCCCCCCCCATACACACTCGCCCCGCACCGCCGCCTCCGCGCAGCGACGGCCGCAGCGGGCAGGACGCAGCCCCACGCCCGGCGCCCCCCGAACCTGCGCGCTCGCCTCACCGGGGGCCCCACGTCCTTCCCTCCACGCCGCCTCCGTCCTCACCCGCCGCCGCCGCCCGGCCAAAACGCCCTCCCTGCTCGCCGCCATCTTGCTTCCCCGCCGCCGGGGGACCCCGAGGGGAGGGGGGAGCCGGGGAAGCCCGAGGGGAGGGGGGAGCCGGGGGAGCCCGAGGGGAGGGGGGAGCCGGGGGAGCCCGAGGGGCGGGGGGAGCGAGGGGGAGCCCGAGGGGCGGGGGGAGCGAGGGGGAGCCCGAGGGGCGGGGGGAGCGAGGGGAGCCCGAGGGGCGGGGGGAGCGAGGGGGAGCCCGAGGGGCGGGGGGAGCGAGGGGGAGCCCGAGGGGCGGGGGGAGCGAGGGGAGCCCGAGGGGCGGGGGGAGCGAGGGGGAGCCCGAGGGGAGGGGGGAGCGAGAGGAGCCCGAGGGGCGGGGGGAGCGAGGGGGAGCCCGAGGGGAGGGGGGAGCGAGGGGAGCCCGAGGGGCGGGGGGAGCGAGGGGAGCCCGAGGGGCGGGGGGAGCGGGGGGGAGCCCGAGGGGAGGGGGGAGCGGGGGGAGCCCCAGGGGCGGGGGGGGGAGCCGGGGGGGGGAGGCGAGACCCGCAATGGCGCACTCGCGTGCTCGCGGCGCGGCGCTGCAGCCGGGCGGCTCACGCGTGCGAACCGCAGCCCGCCGCGGCAGCCCGGGGCTCCCAGCGAGCGCCCCGAGGCTGCCCGCGCCCGTGGCCGCTCCGTGAGCACCGGGAAGGGGCGACGAGCACGCGCCATTCGCTTACCCGTTACCGAAACGGCGGAGAGTAGCGGCAAACATGGCGCCCGGCACTGAGCATGTGCTCGCCGCCTGTGTGCGCACGCGCGCCCCCCCCACCGGGTGCAGTACCGCTTTTCGGACACCGGAGGGCAGCAGGGAGCGCGGCGGAACACAGAGCACACGCGCGCCCCCCCCACCGGGTGCAGTACCGCTTTTCGGACACCGGAGGGCAGCAGTAAGCGCGGCAGAACGCGGTGCGCACGTGCGCCCCCCCCACCGGGTGCAGTACCGCTTTTCGGACACCGGGTGGCAGCAGGGAGCGCGGCGGAGCGCGGTGCACACGCGCGCCCCCCCCTTTTCGTGCAATACCGCTTTTTGGACACCCCGAGGGCAGCAGGGAGCACGGCCGGCCGCCGTGTGCATGCGCCACGGTGCAGTCCTGCTTTTTCGACACCCGAGCGACACGTGTCCGGTAAGGACCACACAAAAACACACACACACACACACACACACACACACCCCCAGCGGGCCACTGCTGCAGGGCGGAGAAGGCACAGGCACCTGGAAGTACAGCTGCTGGCCTGCCCCAGAGCACAACGCGAACAGCTGCCGGGAAGCCCGCCGACAGAGAACCGCACCTCCCGCCACCTCGGGAGGCGCAACACGGTCTCCCAGAAGGCCGGTACGGGAAGACTGCACCTCCCGGCACGCCCTGCAGACTAAAACGGCTGCCGGGAAAACCCCTGCCAGAAAACTATAGCTCCCGGCATGCCGTGCAGACTAAAAGGGCCGCCCGGCAGCCCGGTGCCGGAAGACTACCGCTCCCAGCATGCCCGGCGCAAAAGCAACATGGCCGCCCGGCAGCCCGGTGCCGGAAGACTACCGCTCCCAGCATGCCCGGCGCCGGGGTGGTGCAGCGCTCCCCCACCCTCCCGCCCTTCGCTCCGCAGCCGTCGCCTTCCGGCCCCGCCCCTCTGCCCGCGGCACCCGCACCCCGCCGCCGCCGCCGCGCCCCGCAGCGCCCTCGCCTCAGCTCACCCGCCCTTATTACAGCGCCCGCTGCGAGGCGCAGAGTCGCCGCGTGTCGTGCTCGAGCCGCTTCTCCCGGAGGCTTCAGGAACAGCGCTTTCCTTTGCACGTCGTTGCAAAATACTCCACAGACAAAAAAGAGGCAGAGGCTGCACTTAAAAAAAAAGAAACAAACAAGCAAACAACCCCCCCCCCCACCACCACCACCACCACCTCCTTCACGGGACAATTTGCAAGCGGTCCAAGAAGCGGCCGTTCTTCTTTAGGACTTCCCACCTCCTGCCTTTACCGATTGTTAAACGAAATAAACAGGCCAAAGCAAGCCGCGCTAGTTGCTCGACAGACTGCTCAGTTTTTATTATTCAACAGCACGAGATGCTGGCACACAGTACGTCTGGCACGTTAAAGCATGAAAACGTTACTATTCCCATCACCTTTTTAGCTCGTGTCCCGTAGCGCCGCCAAAGGCTCGTTCCGTTTCGAAAAGAGCCGGCCCTTTCTAGCAGCGATCGCAGCCTAAAGGCTATTCCTAGGGGAGAAAGGCTAACGGCTCGCTCACCTAGCTACCACTTACCTGGCTCCGTTAGTTACTACGGGGATTAGCGAGGAAAGCGCATCGCCTTCTCGAAAAGGGAAAGACGCTCTTTTAAGCGCTTCCAGCGACTCCCCAGCGCTGCCGTTACTTTGCGCGGCTAGGCAGCTTCTTCAAAGCCAGCTGCAAGAAACAGCTTGCCTCCGAGGCGCAACTCTCTGCTCCCCAGGGGCCGCTCGAGAGGAAAGCGGGCATTCGCCGCCCGCCCTCGGACAAAGCGCACGGCAAGCCCTCGAGCACAGCACAAGACACCTTCTCTAGGGAAACCCGCTACTACGTCTCCTTCGCCGCAGGTTTTTCTCGGGATCGCGGCCCGTTCGACAAACCAAAGAGGGCGAGAAACGTTTTCATCTGCTCTAAGGGCTTTCGTAGAAGAGAACGACATCGAAAGGCGTTACTACGGGATTTAGGCTCGGCTACGCACGCCACCCCAGCGCCACGGACTCGCTTTCAAGGGTCGGTAACGTGCGCGTTTTTGCACTCGTATTCACGGAACGAACGGGCGCTTCCCCGAGGAGGATCGTTCGTAAAAAACTCCGACGACGCGTTGCGAGGCAGCAAACCCGGGCGATCAGTTCTTTACCGGGATCCCTCGGCTGACGTTTCTTCGGCCGCACGCACGCGGTCAAAGGCGTCTTTCTCACGTCCCGCCGTCAGGGCCTCCCCAGCAATTCCCGCAGCGACTCCCCCCCGGGACAAACAGCTCGAGGACGCGCACGGTCTCGCTAAAAGAACGGGGGGGGGGGGGGGGGGACAAACGCGTGCGCTGCGCGCGGCACTCGCAGACCCCATCTTCAGGTGCAAAAGAAAACTCTCCAAAGCGGACCAGGCGGGCCAAAGAGGTCCCTTCTTTGCGCCGCGCTTCTTTCCTCGCGCGGACGTCGGCCGCCTCTCCCCGCTCTCACGGGATCCCCTACCGGCAAGGGCACGGCGAAACGTTTCGGAAACGACGGCGTTTCCCGGAAGCATTTCCAACGCCTTGGGAAAACGGCCGAAGGAGAGGCTCACGCGGGGCGCGTAACTAGAAAGAACGCTCCGCACAGAGGCCTCAAACGAGCAGCCCGGAGCAGGGATCCCGGGCTCTCCGGGAGCGCAGGCGTTCTCACGTCCTCACTGAATAGAGAGCGCTGCCCGTGAAACACGAGACGCCGCAGCGACGCCGATCGTCGGAGGGAAGCCTGCAAGAAGAGCGAAAGAAAAGCAGACGTTGAGGACAAAGACCAAGTCACGAGCCCCTCGCAATCCAGACACGCTTCTGGATTTACCGCCTATTTCAAGGCGCGCCTTCGGCAATTCCGTCCAATTTATTTTCCCCGAAGCCCGAGACGAGGACGAAACGCCTCTCAAAGGAAGGTACGGCACAACCGCTCCGGCCTATAAACTACCGGTTGGTTTCGACACGGGAAAAGCACAGGGAAAGCGCTCGCGTTCCCCCCGAGAAACCGCGTCCAAGCGGACCGACGAAGCAGGCCCCAAGTCCGAAAGCGGACCTAAAGGAGCCCGTTTGGCGGCCGCGAGCCGGAACACGCCGTTCTCCTCCTCGCTAACAACCTCCCGTAGAGACCGGCAGCTGTACAGCGCCTTCCGCGCTACACGGAGGAGTCGGACACCGGGCAGATGCCGCGTCCCGAACGCGCAACTAGAGATTCGAACGCACGGACGTAAACAAACGCCCGTGACGTAGCGGAGGTCTGGCGTATTCGCGTTTACCGTGCGTCGGTTCTCCCGCGCGGACGGGCCGTTCCACCTTCTTTGCTCGTTAGCTGACAGACGCCCTAGGAGAAAGCAAAGAAAGGAAGAAATTCAGAACGAAATGAAACAGATCGGAGGCAGCCTCAAAGGCTTCGATCCATCCCCCCAGGCGGCCGAACCCCCTTTGCAAAGGCACATCTCAAAAGACGCGTCCTTCCGCGATCGCTGCCCTCCTGAGAGCCTAATAGCAGATGGCGCTTGTTAAACAGGAACGAGACGGTAAAACAGATGTTTCCCCGTCTCCAAGAGATTTACGGCATCTACATGTTATGATAAACCAAAAAGGAAAAGCAAGATGCATTTTTTTTGGGGGGGGGGTGGGGGGGGAATGGCGGGCGGTGGGGAAACCCGTAAAGCTTTCAACAGCAGCATCTTAATACGGCTCATTTGCACCTCAATTCCGAAGAGAGCGAGAAGGGGGGAGAGCTGGCCACAAAGGCGGCGAGGGAAAAAGAGGGAGGCAAAGGCGGACAGAGAAAGGGGACAGCGCAGGGCAGAAGAGGGAGAGGGAGGCAAACGGGCGGACGGGGAGCCGAACGGAGGCGCGGAAACGGAACGAGAAGGCCGCCGAGGGGGACGGAGGGCTGCAAAGGAGCCTGCTGTTCAGCGACGGTATTTTACCGCTCCTCGCGCGTTAGCAGCCCCTTTCAGATGCTTAAGCCCAAATTCTCTCGGCCCTTCGCAGCCTCAGTGCCCGCGGCACCTAGTTTCTCCGCACTCTCCGATCTTCCTCGCTCTTTCCCGTCTCGGGCAAAAACCCCCCCAGACCCCGTCTGTACTTACGCGCTTCCTTCAAACAGTATCGCCAAAATCAAGCGAACGGGCTGAGCCGCTCCTCTGCCGCTCGCCGGCCCTCGGAACGTCAGCCTGCAAACGAATCGGACCGCCGAGGTCACCGGCAGAGTCTCCTTTCGGAGCTTCGTGTCCCCCGCCCCCCCCCCCCAAGCTTTAACGACGGTCTCCCAACCAAGCGGGGCAAACGCGGGGCCTCCCCTCAGCCCCGGAACGGTTTTTATCGCGGGCGCCCGAGTCGCCGTGACGACGCTAAGCGGCAAAGCGAGGCCAAGGCAGCTGGCTGGGGGCACAGCTCAGCCGCCTAGGCGCGAAAATTCCTACTTGAGGCCTCCCTCGCCGCTTTTGCCAGGCAAACGCACCAAAAGAAAGCTCCCGACAGGCAGCCGAGGCCGCACACGGGCCTCGGGGCCCCGCTAGCAACAGCGACGCCGGAGCCGCCGGGCTGCCAGGCGCTATTCCCCCCCACACACACACACACCCTGCCCTGCTGGCGCGCGAACCGCGGCCTACGACTCACGAGCGCGGGAAGGACGCCGCCGAGCGTCCCGCGGCCGAAGGCTCCCCGTCAGGAGCGCGCAGAGAAGCTTTCCGCCGGCACGCGGAGTCCCCCGGCCGCTCTCGACACCCGAGAACTTGCCGACAAAGGGCTGAGGGCGGGAGCCCGCAGTCGTTCCCCGACGTGCCCAACGCCTAGGAGTAACACAATTTATAAAAAAGAAAAAAACAGCAGTGCCAGAGAGCGTAAAGCTAAGCTGAAATTGTGGCAGCCAAAGCTAAGCTGCTCGTGGCTGGCAGAACGTGTCTTGCCTAAAGCCTGTGCTGGGAGGTGACAGCTCTGGTCTGATGGAGGCCCAGGAAAAGCCAATAACGGAAGGAGGGAAGGAGGGAAGGAGGGAAGGAGGGAAGGAGGGAAGGAGGGAAGGAGGGAAGGAGGGAAGGAGGGAAGGAGGGAAGGAGGGAAGGAGGGAAGGAGGGAAGGAGGGAAGGAAGGGCAAAAAAGAAAAATTCACACAAGCACATCTCACACACACGCACGCGCACACACACGCACAAGATGAACGAGAACAGGCGAGCCACAAACACCGCCTCCCCCAAGCCCTCTTTTGGGAGCCGCGACGACAGTCGGGCTGGCTGCGAAGGGAAAGTTCGACTAAGCAGCCGCTGGAGATCAATCTTGCAGAAACCTCCCGCGTCCCCGTTTTCGGCACGACCGAGCAGGCTGCATCGCCTCTGCGCTCTCAAAGGCAAAAGCCTCGCAGGCGGTTACAGCCCAGGCGGCTGCTGAACAGCCCTTCCCGCAGCCGGAGAGTTTTTGCTGCGGCCCCAAAGGGCATGGAAGGACGATGCTACCGGCACCCGCTTTCCCTGCCGCTCTTTTCTAACGGCGCTGCTCCCACGGAGTCAGCAGATGCGGAAAGCTTTACTGAAAAAGCCTTGCCTCGTCCCGGGAATTTGAGGGCAGCAGATTTTACGGCCGCTCCTTCCGGTTTAGCGAAAGCAGCGTCACCTTCCTCGTTCCGGTTCCGTTCCTGACTCCTTTCCCGTCATTTCCATCACGGTGCGCCGATACCGGCAAAGCCAGCTTAACGCTGCTGGAGGAAATTAAATCCTCCTAAGATTGCTTGGAGCTGGAACTGACGAGAAGGAGTCTTAACTCCGCGAGGCTTTCACTTTCCTTCTAGCTGCCGCCTTCCTGCTGCCCCAAACGCCATTGCCAGGCAATTCACCCGGGGTCGCGCTAACTGAGCCTTCCTGAAAGCCACCTCTCCGTTTTACAATTCGCACGCTTCCCTCTCCCTCTCTCTCTGGCCGCCTGACCGCCGTTCCCCTAAGACAGGAATTTGCTGCCTTGGGGCTCTTAAAGCACCAAGACGCTTCGCAGACGCAGAAAGTCACACGCGCAGAGACGGATGGACGCGGCGTCCTTTCCGTAACGCGTACGCACCTGCCGTTAGATGTCGGTCGTCCGTTATTCCGATCGCTATCAACGGCGAACCTTCCTCGCCGGGAGGAAGGGGCTTTCCCTTTTGGGGCGACGGAGACGGCTCTCGCTCGGTTCCTTTTCATTTGATTACTTCGGCTCGCTTACGTTTTTCTGGCCTCCTCAGCTTCAGCCGGGGCAACGAATCTAGAAATTAAATATCCCATCTTTCCTTTTCTACGTACGCGTGTACGATAACAAAACAAAATACAAACGACCGAAGCAAAACTAAGGCAGCTACGGTTAACGATAGCCGCAGGGCAGCAACGGGTCGCTTAGTCCCCAGCGCCGCCTCCGGAAGGCCGAAATAACGAACGTTCTGCATCGAGAGTTACCTTAGTTACCCGGGCCGGAACGCCTCCTGCTGCCGCGGCTTCCGGGGAGATCGAGGCTCTGCTGCTGCGTTCTTGCTTCCTCGTTTCAGCCCGCCCCTCCCTTAGGGACTAAGCGCAAAAAAACCGCTCGCTCGCTCGTCCGCCTTGGCTCTTGGTCAGCACTCGCTATCGTCGCTTCCGCCGCCTCTGTAACGAAGGGAGAAAATTGCGTTTCGCTTCCAACAAAACACTTCGACTCACGCACGCTCTTTTTCTCTTTCCCGTGTTTTTTTCCCCCGTCCCCCCTTTCTTTTTCCTTCTTTCCCCCAAAGGAAAGCTCTTAACACACCGCTTTGCATCACACACTACAGAGTAAACCCTTTGGAAACGCTACAGGGCCGACGCCGCGCCGCAGCCCTGCTCCGGGGCCCGCCTGCCCCCCCGCTCCTGCCCGGCCGCGCCGCCAACGAACCGGCGCCCTAAACGCCGCACACGCGAGACGCAACGTCGCACCCGCGCTCCAGCCCGCCCTGCCCCCGCGCTCCCGCCGCTCCCGGCGCCCGGCCCCAGCCCCAGCCCGCCCCCCCCCCATACACACTCACCCCGCACCGCCGCCTCCGCGCAGCGACGGCCGCAGCGGGCAGGACGCAGCCCCACGCCCGGCGCCCCCCCAACCTGCGCGCTCGCCTCACCGGGGGCCCCCACGTCCTTCCCTCCACGCCGCCTCTGTCCTCACCCGCCGCCGCCGCCCGGCCAAAACGCCCTCCCTGCTCGCCGCCATCTTGCTTCCCTGCCGCCGGGGGACCCCGAGGGGAGGGGGGAGCCGGGGGAGCCCGAGGGGAGGGGGGAGCCGGGGGAGCCCGAGGGGAGGGGGGGAGCGAGGGGAGCCCGAGGGGCGGGGGGAGCGAGGGGGAGCCCGAGGGGAGGGGGGAGCGAGGGGAGCCCGAGGGGCGGGGGGAGCGAGGGGAGCCCGAGGGGCGGGGGGAGCGAGGGGAGCCCGAGGGGCGGGGGGAGCGGGGGGGAGCCCGAGGGGAGGGGGGAGCGGGGGGAGCCCCAGGGGCGGGGGGGGAGCCGGGGGGGGAGGCAAGACCCGCAATGGCGCACTCGCGTGCTCGCGGCGCGGCGCTGCAGCCGGGCGGCTCACGCGTGCGAACCGCAGCCCGCCGCGGCAGCCCGGGGCTCCCAGCGAGCGCCCCGAGGCTGCCCGCGCCCGTGGCCGCTCCGTGAGCACCGGGAAGGGGCGACGAGCACGCGCCATTCGCTTACCCGTTACCGAAACGGCGGAGAGTAGCGGCAAACATGGCGCCCGGCACTGAGCATGTGCTCGCCGCCTGTGTGCGCACGCGCGCCCCCCCCACCGGGTGCAGTACCGCTTTTCGGACACCGGGTGGCAGCAGGGAGCGCGGCGGAACACAGAGCACACGCGCGCCCCCCCCCACCGGGTGCAGTACCGCTTTTCGGACACCGGAGGGCAGCAGTGAGCGCGGCAGAACGCGGTGCGCACGTGCGCCCCCCCCTTTTCGTGCAATACCGCTTTTTGGACACCCCGAGGGCAGCAGGGAGCACGGCCGGCCGCCGTGTGCATGCGCCACGGTGCAGTCCTGCTTTTTCGACACCCGAGCGACACGTGTCCGGTAAGGACCACACAAAAACACACACACATACACACCCCCCCAGCGGGCCACTGCTGCAGGGCGGAGAAGGCACAGGCACCTGGAAGTACAGCTGCTGGCCTGCCCCAGAGCACAACGCGAACAGCTGCCGGGAAGCCCGCCGACAGAGAACCGCACCTCCCGCCACCTCGGGAGGCGCAACACGGTCTCCCAGAAGGCCGGTACGGGAAGACTGCACCTCCCGGCACGCCCTGCAGACTAAAACGGCTGCCGGGAAAACCCCTGCCAGAAAACTATAGTTCCCGGCATGCCGTGCAGACTAAAAGGGCCGCCCGGCAGCCCGGTGCCGGAAGACTACCGCTCCCAGCATGCCCGGCGCCGGGGTGGTGCAGCGCTCCCCCACCCTCCCGCCCTCGCTCCGCAGCCGTCGGCCTTCCGGCCCCGCCCCTCTGCCCGCGGCACCCGCACCCCGCCGCCGCCGCCGCGCCCCGCAGCGCCCTCGCCTCAGCTCACCCGCCCTTATTTACAGCGCCCGCTGCGAGGCGCAGAGTCGCCGCGTGTCGTGCTCGAGCCGCTTCTCCCGGAGGCTTCAGGAACAGCGCTTTCCTTTGCACGTCGTTGCAAAATACTCCACAGACAAAAAAGAGGCAGAGGCTGCACTTAAAAAAAAAGAAACAAACAAGCAAACAACCCCCCCCCCCCCCACCACCACCTCCTTCACGGGACAATTTGCAAGCGGTCCAAGAAGCGGCCGTTCTTCTTTAGGACTTCCCACCTCCTGCCTTTACCGATTGTTAAACGAAATAAACAGGCCAAAGCAAGCCGCGCTAGTTGCTCGACAGACTGCTCAGTTTTTATTATTCAACAGCACGAGATGCTGGCACACAGTACGTCTGGCACGTTAAAGCATGAAAACGTTACTATTCCCATCACCTTTTTAGCTCGTGTCCCGTAGCGCCGCCAAAGGCTCGTTCCGTTTCGAAAAGAGCCGGCCCTTTCTAGCAGCGATCGCAGCCTAAAGGCTATTCCTAGGGGAGAAAGGCTAACGGCTCGCTCACCTAGCTACCACTTACCTGGCTCCGTTAGTTACTACGGGGATTAGCGAGGAAAGCGCATCGCCTTCTCGAAAAGGGAAAGACGCTCTTTTAAGCGCTTCCAGCGACTCCCCAGCGCTGCCGTTACTTTGCGCGGCTAGGCAGCTTCTTCAAAGCCAGCTGCAAGAAACAGCTTGCCTCCGAGGCGCAACTCTCTGCTCCCCAGGGGCCGCTCGAGAGGAAAGCGGGCATTCGCCGCCCGCCCTCGGACAAAGCGCACGGCAAGCCCTCGAGCACAGCACAAGACACCTTCTCTAGGGAAACCCGCTACTACGTCTCCTTCGCCGCAGGTTTTTCTCGGGATCGCGGCCCGTTCGACAAACCAAAGAGGGCGAGAAACGTTTTCATCTGCTCTAAGGGCTTTCGTAGAAGAGAACGACATCGAAAGGCGTTACTACGGGATTTAGGCTCGGCTACGCACGCCACCCCAGCGCCACGGACTCGCTTTCAAGGGTCGGTAACGTGCGCGTTTTTGCACTCGTATTCACGGAACGAACGGGCGCTTCCCCGAGGAGGATCGTTCGTAAAAAACTCCGACGACGCGTTGCGAGGCAGCAAACCCGGGCGAGCAGTTCTTTACCGGGATCCCTCGGCTGACGTTTCTTCGGCCGCACGCACGCGGTCAAAGGCGTCTTTCTCACGTCCCGCCGTCAGGGCCTCCCCAGCAATTCCCGCAGCGACTCCCCCCCCGGGACAAACAGCTCGAGGACGCGCACGGTCTCGCTAAAAGAACGGGGGGGGGGGGGGGGGACAAACGCGTGCGCTGCGCGCGGCACTCGCAGACCCCATCTTCAGGTGCAAAAGAAAACTCTCCAAAGCGGACCAGGCGGGCCAAAGAGGTCCCTTCTTTGCGCCGCGCTTCTTTCCTCGCGCGGACGTCGGCCGCCTCTCCCCGCTCTCACGGGATCCCCTACCGGCAAGGGCACGGCGAAACGTTTCGGAAACGACGGCGTTTCCCGGAAGCATTTCCAACGCCTTGGGAAAACGGCCGAAGGAGAGGCTCACGCGGGGCGCGTAACTAGAAAGAACGCTCCGCACAGAGGCCTCAAACGAGCAGCCCGGAGCAGGGATCCCGGGCTCTCCGGGAGCGCAGGCGTTCTCACGTCCTCACTGAATAGAGAGCGCTGCCCGTGAAACACGAGACGCCGCAGCGACGCCGATCGTCGGAGGGAAGCCTGCAAGAAGAGCGAAAGAAAAGCAGACGTTGAGGACAAAGACCAAGTCACGAGCCCCTCGCAATCCAGACACGCTTCTGGATTTACCGCCTATTTCAAGGCGCGCCTTCGGCAATTCCGTCCAATTTATTTTCCCCGAAGCCCGAGACGAGGACGAAACGCCTCTCAAAGGAAGGTACGGCACAACCGCTCCGGCCTATAAACTACCGGTTGGTTTCGACACGGGAAAAGCACAGGGAAAGCGCTCGCGTTCCCCCCGAGAAACCGCGTCCAAGCGGACCGACGAAGCAGGCCCCAAGTCCGAAAGCGGACCTAAAGGAGCCCGTTTGGCGGCCGCGAGCCGGAACACGCCGTTCTCCTCCTCGCTAACAACCTCCCGTAGAGACCGGCAGCTGTACAGCGCCTTCCGCGCTACACGGAGGAGTCGGACACCGGGCAGATGCCGCGTCCCGAACGCGCAACTAGAGATTCGAACGCACGGACGTAAACAAACGCCCGTGACGTAGCGGAGGTCTGGCGTATTCGCGTTTACCGTGCGTCGGTTCTCCCGCGCGGACGGGCCGTTCCACCTTCTTTGCTCGTTAGCTGACAGACGCCCTAGGAGAAAGCAAAGAAAGGAAGAAATTCAGAACGAAATGAAACAGATCGGAGGCAGCCTCAAAGGCTTCGATCCATCCCCCCAGGCGGCCGAACCCCCTTTGCAAAGGCACATCTCAAAAGACGCGTCCTTCCGCGATCGCTGCCCTCCTGAGAGCCTAATAGCAGATGGCGCTTGTTAAACAGGAACGAGACGGTAAAACAGATGTTTCCCCGTCTCCAAGAGATTTACGGCATCTACATGTTATGATAAACCAAAAAGGAAAAGCAAGATGCATTTTTTTTGGGGGGGGGGTGGGGGGGGAATGGCGGGCGGTGGGGAAACCCGTAAAGCTTTCAACAGCAGCATCTTAATACGGCTCATTTGCACCTCAATTCCGAAGAGAGCGAGAAGGGGGGAGAGCTGGCCACAAAGGCGGCGAGGGAAAAAGAGGGAGGCAAAGGCGGACAGAGAAAGGGGACAGCGCAGGGCAGAAGAGGGAGAGGGAGGCAAACGGGCGGACGGGGAGCCGAACGGAGGCGCGGAAACGGAACGAGAAGGCCGCCGAGGGGGACGGAGGGCTGCAAAGGAGCCTGCTGTTCAGCGACGGTATTTTACCGCTCCTCGCGCGTTAGCAGCCCCTTTCAGATGCTTAAGCCCAAATTCTCTCGGCCCTTCGCAGCCTCAGTGCCCGCGGCACCTAGTTTCTCCGCACTCTCCGATCTTCCTCGCTCTTTCCCGTCTCGGGCAAAAACCCCCCCAGACCCCGTCTGTACTTACGCGCTTCCTTCAAACAGTATCGCCAAAATCAAGCGAACGGGCTGAGCCGCTCCTCTGCCGCTCGCCGGCCCTCGGAACGTCAGCCTGCAAACGAATCGGACCGCCGAGGTCACCGGCAGAGTCTCCTTTCGGAGCTTCGTGTCCCCCGCCCCCCCCCCCCAAGCTTTAACGACGGTCTCCCAACCAAGCGGGGCAAACGCGGGGCCTCCCCTCAGCCCCGGAACGGTTTTTATCGCGGGCGCCCGAGTCGCCGTGACGACGCTAAGCGGCAAAGCGAGGCCAAGGCAGCTGGCTGGGGGCACAGCTCAGCCGCCTAGGCGCGAAAATTCCTACTTGAGGCCTCCCTCGCCGCTTTTGCCAGGCAAACGCACCAAAAGAAAGCTCCCGACAGGCAGCCGAGGCCGCACACGGGCCTCGGGGCCCCGCTAGCAACAGCGACGCCGGAGCCGCCGGGCTGCCAGGCGCTATTCCCCCCCACACACACACACACACCCTGCCCTGCTGGCGCGCGAACCGCGGCCTACGACTCACGAGCGCGGGAAGGACGCCGCCGAGCGTCCCGCGGCCGAAGGCTCCCCGTCAGGAGCGCGCAGAGAAGCTTTCCGCCGGCACGCGGAGTCCCCCGGCCGCTCTCGATACCCGAGAACTTGCCGACAAAGGGCTGAGGGCGGGAGCCCGCAGTCGTTCCCCGACGTGCCCAACGCCTAGGAGTAACACAATTTATAAAAAAGAAAAAAACAGCAGTGCCAGAGAGCGTAAAGCTAAGCTGAAATTGTGGCAGCCAAAGCTAAGCTGCTCGTGGCTGGCAGAACGTGTCTTGCCTAAAGCCTGTGCTGGGAGGTGACAGCTCTGGTCTGATGGAGGCCCAGGAAAAGCCAATAACGGAAGGAGGGAAGGAGGGAAGGAGGGAAGGAGGGAAGGAGGGAAGGAGGGAAGGAGGGAAGGAGGGAAGGAGGGAAGGAGGGAAGGAGGGAAGGAGGGAAGGAAGGGCAAAAAAGAAAAATTCACACAAGCACATCTCACACACACGCACGCGCACACACACGCACAAGATGAACGAGAACAGGCGAGCCACAAACACCGCCTCCCCCAAGCCCTCTTTTGGGAGCCGCGACGACAGTCGGGCTGGCTGCGAAGGGAAAGTTCGACTAAGCAGCCGCTGGAGATCAATCTTGCAGAAACCTCCCGCGTCCCCGTTTTCGGCACGACCGAGCAGGCTGCATCGCCTCTGCGCTCTCAAAGGCAAAAGCCTCGCAGGCGGTTACAGCCCAGGCGGCTGCTGAACAGCCCTTCCCGCAGCCGGAGAGTTTTTGCTGCGGCCCCAAAGGGCATGGAAGGACGATGCTACCGGCACCCGCTTTCCCTGCCGCTCTTTTCTAACGGCGCTGCTCCCACGGAGTCAGCAGATGCGGAAAGCTTTACTGAAAAAGCCTTGCCTCGTCCCGGGAATTTGAGGGCAGCAGATTTTACGGCCGCTCCTTCCGGTTTAGCGAAAGCAGCGTCACCTTCCTCGTTCCGGTTCCGTTCCTGACTCCTTTCCCGTCATTTCCATCACGGTGCGCCGATACCGGCAAAGCCAGCTTAACGCTGCTGGAGGAAATTAAATCCTCCTAAGATTGCTTGGAGCTGGAACTGACGAGAAGGAGTCTTAACTCCGCGAGGCTTTCACTTTCCTTCTAGCTGCCGCCTTCCTGCTGCCCCAAACGCCATTGCCAGGCAATTCACCCGGGGTCGCGCTAACTGAGCCTTCCTGAAAGCCACCTCTCCGTTTTACAATTCGCACGCTTCCCTCTCCCTCTCTCTCTGGCCGCCTGACCGCCGTTCCCCTAAGACAGGAATTTGCTGCCTTGGGGCTCTTAAAGCACCAAGACGCTTCGCAGACGCAGAAAGTCACGCGCGCAGAGACGGATGGACGCGGCGTCCTTTCCGTAACGCGTACGCACCTGCCGTTAGATGTCGGTCGTCCGTTATTCCGATCGCTATCAACGGCGAACCTTCCTCGCCGGGAGGAAGGGGCTTTCCCTTTTGGGGCGACGGAGACGGCTCTCGCTCGGTTCCTTTTCATTTGATTACTTCGGCTCGCTTACGTTTTTCTGGCCTCCTCAGCTTCAGCCGGGGCAACGAATCTAGAAATTAAATATCCCATCTTTCCTTTTCTACGTACGCGTGTACGATAACAAAACAAAATACAAACGACCGAAGCAAAACTAAGGCAGCTACGGTTAACGATAGCCGCAGGGCAGCAACGGGTCGCTTAGTCCCCAGCGCCGCCTCCGGAAGGCCGAAATAACGAACGTTCTGCATCGAGAGTTACCTTAGTTACCCGGGCCGGAACGCCTCCTGCTGCCGCGGCTTCCGGGGAGATCGAGGCTCTGCTGCTGCGTTCTTGCTTCCTCGTTTCAGCCCGCCCCTCCCTTAGGGACTAAGCGCAAAAAACCGCTCGCTCGCTCGTCCGCCTTGGCTCTTGGTCAGCACTCGCTATCGTCGCTTCCGCCGCCTCTGTAACGAAGGGAGAAAATTGCGTTTCGCTTCCAACAAAACACTTCGACTCACGCACGCTCTTTTTCTCTTTCCCGTGTTTTTTTCCCCCGTCCCCCCTTTCTTTTTCCTTCTTTCCCCCAAAGGAAAGCTCTTAACACACCGCTTTGCATCACACACTACAGAGTAAACCCTTTGGAAACGCTACAGGGCCGACGCCGCGCCGCAGCCCTGCTCCGGGGCCCGCCTGCCCCCCCGCTCCTGCCCGGCCGCGCCGCCAACGAACCGGCGCCCTAAACGCCGCACACGCGAGACGCAACGTCGCACCCGCGCTCCAGCCCGCCCTGCCCCGCGCTCCCGCCGCTCCCGGCGCCCGGCCCCAGCCCCAGCCCGCCCCCCCCCCCCATACACACTCACCCCGCACCGCCGCCTCCGCGCAGCGACGGCCGCAGCGGGCAGGACGCAGCCCCACGCCCGGCGCCCCCCCAACCTGCGCGCTCGCCTCACCGGGGGCCCCACGTCCTTCCCTCCACGCCGCCTCTGTCCTCACCCGCCGCCGCCGCCCGGCCAAAACGCCCTCCCTGCTCGCCGCCATCTTGCTTCCCTGCCGCCGGGGGACCCCGAGGGGAGGGGGGAGCCGGGGGAGCCCGAGGGGAGGGGGGAGCCGGGGGAGCCCGAGGGGAGGGGGGAGCGAGGGGAGCCCGAGGGGCGGGGGGAGCGAGGGGGAGCCCGAGGGGAGGGGGGAGCGAGGGGAGCCCGAGGGGCGGGGGGAGCGAGGGGAGCCCGAGGGGCGGGGGGAGCGAGGGGAGCCCGAGGGGCGGGGGGAGCGGGGGGGAGCCCGAGGGGAGGGGGGAGCGGGGGGAGCCCCAGGGGCGGGGGGGGAGCCGGGGGGGGAGGCGAGACCCGCAATGGCGCACTCGCGTGCTCGCGGCGCGGCGCTGCAGCCGGGCGGCTCACGCGTGCGAACCGCAGCCCGCCGCGGCAGCCCGGGGCTCCCAGCGAGCGCCCCGAGGCTGCCCGCGCCCGTGGCCGCTCCGTGAGCACCGGGAAGGGGCGACGAGCACGCGCCATTCGCTTACCCGTTACCGAAACGGCGGAGAGTAGCGGCAAACATGGCGCCCGGCACTGAGCATGTGCTCGCCGCCTGTGTGCGCACGCGCGCCCCCCCCACCGGGTGCAGTACCGCTTTTCGGACACCGGGTGGCAGCAGGGAGCGCGGCGGAACACAGAGCACACGCGCGCCCCCCCCACCGGGTGCAGTACCGCTTTTCGGACACCGGAGGGCAGCAGTGAGCGCGGCAGAACGCGGTGCGCACGTGCGCCCCCCCCTTTTCGTGCAATACCGCTTTTTGGACACCCCGAGGGCAGCAGGGAGCACGGCCGGCCGCCGTGTGCATGCGCCACGGTGCAGTCCTGCTTTTTCGACACCCGAGCGACACGTGTCCGGTAAGGACCACACAAAAACACACACACATACACACCCCCCCAGCGGGCCACTGCTGCAGGGCGGAGAAGGCACAGGCACCTGGAAGTACAGCTGCTGGCCTGCCCCAGAGCACAACGCGAACAGCTGCCGGGAAGCCCGCCGACAGAGAACCGCACCTCCCGCCACCTCGGGAGGCGCAACACGGTCTCCCAGAAGGCCGGTACGGGAAGACTGCACCTCCCGGCACGCCCTGCAGACTAAAACGGCTGCCGGGAAAACCCCTGCCAGAAAACTATAGCTCCCGGCATGCCGTGCAGACTAAAAGGGCCGCCCGGCAGCCCGGTGCCGGAAGACTACCGCTCCCAGCATGCCCGGCGCAAAAGCAACATGGCCGCCCGGCAGCCCGGTGCCGGAAGACTACCGCTCCCAGCATGCCCGGCGCCGGGGTGGTGCAGCGCTCCCCCACCCTCCCGCCCTTCGCTCCGCAGCCATCGCCTTCCGGCCCCGCCCCTCTGCCCGCCCCTCTGCCCGCGGCACCCGCACCCCGCCGCCGCCGCCGCGCCCCGCAGCGCCCTCGCCTCAGCTCACCCGCCCTTATTTACAGCGCCCGCTGCGAGGCGCAGAGTCGCCGCGTGTCGTGCTCGAGCCGCTTCTCCCGGAGGCTTCAGGAACAGCGCTTTCCTTTGCACGTCGTTGCAAAATACTCCACAGACAAAAAAGAGGCAGAGGCTGCACTTAAAAAAAAAGAAACAAACAAGCAAACAACCCCCCCCCCCCCCACCACCACCACCACCTCCTTCACGGGACAATTTGCAAGCGGTCCAAGAAGCGGCCGTTCTTCTTTAGGACTTCCCACCTCCTGCCTTTACCGATTGTTAAACGAAATAAACAGGCCAAAGCAAGCCGCGCTAGTTGCTCGACAGACTGCTCAGTTTTTATTATTCAACAGCACGAGATGCTGGCACACAGTACGTCTGGCACGTTAAAGCATGAAAACGTTACTATTCCCATCACCTTTTTAGCTCGTGTCCCGTAGCGCCGCCAAAGGCTCGTTCCGTTTCGAAAAGAGCCGGCCCTTTCTAGCAGCGATCGCAGCCTAAAGGCTATTCCTAGGGGAGAAAGGCTAACGGCTCGCTCACCTAGCTACCACTTACCTGGCTCCGTTAGTTACTACGGGGATTAGCGAGGAAAGCGCATCGCCTTCTCGAAAAGGGAAAGACGCTCTTTTAAGCGCTTCCAGCGACTCCCCAGCGCTGCCGTTACTTTGCGCGGCTAGGCAGCTTCTTCAAAGCCAGCTGCAAGAAACAGCTTGCCTCCGAGGCGCAACTCTCTGCTCCCCAGGGGCCGCTCGAGAGGAAAGCGGGCATTCGCCGCCCGCCCTCGGACAAAGCGCACGGCAAGCCCTCGAGCACAGCACAAGACACCTTCTCTAGGGAAACCCGCTACTACGTCTCCTTCGCCGCAGGTTTTTCTCGGGATCGCGGCCCGTTCGACAAACCAAAGAGGGCGAGAAACGTTTTCATCTGCTCTAAGGGCTTTCGTAGAAGAGAACGACATCGAAAGGCGTTACTACGGGATTTAGGCTCGGCTACGCACGCCACCCCAGCGCCACGGACTCGCTTTCAAGGGTCGGTAACGTGCGCGTTTTTGCACTCGTATTCACGGAACGAACGGGCGCTTCCCCGAGGAGGATCGTTCGTAAAAAACTCCGACGACGCGTTGCGAGGCAGCAAACCCGGGCGAGCAGTTCTTTACCGGGATCCCTCGGCTGACGTTTCTTCGGCCGCACGCACGCGGTCAAAGGCGTCTTTCTCACGTCCCGCCGTCAGGGCCTCCCCAGCAATTCCCGCAGCGACTCCCCCCCCGGGACAAACAGCTCGAGGACGCGCACGGTCTCGCTAAAAGAACGGGGGGGGGGGGGGGGGGACAAACGCGTGCGCTGCGCGCGGCACTCGCAGACCCCATCTTCAGGTGCAAAAGAAAACTCTCCAAAGCGGACCAGGCGGGCCAAAGAGGTCCCTTCTTTGCGCCGCGCTTCTTTCCTCGCGCGGACGTCGGCCGCCTCTCCCCGCTCTCACGGGATCCCCTACCGGCAAGGGCACGGCGAAACGTTTCGGAAACGACGGCGTTTCCCGGAAGCATTTCCAACGCCTTGGGAAAACGGCCGAAGGAGAGGCTCACGCGGGGCGCGTAACTAGAAAGAACGCTCCGCACAGAGGCCTCAAACGAGCAGCCCGGAGCAGGGATCCCGGGCTCTCCGGGAGCGCAGGCGTTCTCACGTCCTCACTGAATAGAGAGCGCTGCCCGTGAAACACGAGACGCCGCAGCGACGCCGATCGTCGGAGGGAAGCCTGCAAGAAGAGCGAAAGAAAAGCAGACGTTGAGGACAAAGACCAAGTCACGAGCCCCTCGCAATCCAGACACGCTTCTGGATTTACCGCCTATTTCAAGGCGCGCCTTCGGCAATTCCGTCCAATTTATTTTCCCCGAAGCCCGAGACGAGGACGAAACGCCTCTCAAAGGAAGGTACGGCACAACCGCTCCGGCCTATAAACTACCGGTTGGTTTCGACACGGGAAAAGCACAGGGAAAGCGCTCGCGTTCCCCCCGAGAAACCGCGTCCAAGCGGACCGACGAAGCAGGCCCCAAGTCCGAAAGCGGACCTAAAGGAGCCCGTTTGGCGGCCGCGAGCCGGAACACGCCGTTCTCCTCCTCGCTAACAACCTCCCGTAGAGACCGGCAGCTGTACAGCGCCTTCCGCGCTACACGGAGGAGTCGGACACCGGGCAGATGCCGCGTCCCGAACGCGCAACTAGAGATTCGAACGCACGGACGTAAACAAACGCCCGTGACGTAGCGGAGGTCTGGCGTATTCGCGTTTACCGTGCGTCGGTTCTCCCGCGCGGACGGGCCGTTCCACCTTCTTTGCTCGTTAGCTGACAGACGCCCTAGGAGAAAGCAAAGAAAGGAAGAAATTCAGAACGAAATGAAACAGATCGGAGGCAGCCTCAAAGGCTTCGATCCATCCCCCCAGGCGGCCGAACCCCCTTTGCAAAGGCACATCTCAAAAGACGCGTCCTTCCGCGATCGCTGCCCTCCTGAGAGCCTAATAGCAGATGGCGCTTGTTAAACAGGAACGAGACGGTAAAACAGATGTTTCCCCGTCTCCAAGAGATTTACGGCATCTACATGTTATGATAAACCAAAAAGGAAAAGCAAGATGCATTTTTTTTGGGGGGGGGGTGGGGGGGGAATGGCGGGCGGTGGGGAAACCCGTAAAGCTTTCAACAGCAGCATCTTAATACGGCTCATTTGCACCTCAATTCCGAAGAGAGCGAGAAGGGGGGAGAGCTGGCCACAAAGGCGGCGAGGGAAAAAGAGGGAGGCAAAGGCGGACAGAGAAAGGGGACAGCGCAGGGCAGAAGAGGGAGAGGGAGGCAAACGGGCGGACGGGGAGCCGAACGGAGGCGCGGAAACGGAACGAGAAGGCCGCCGAGGGGGACGGAGGGCTGCAAAGGAGCCTGCTGTTCAGCGACGGTATTTTACCGCTCCTCGCGCGTTAGCAGCCCCTTTCAGATGCTTAAGCCCAAATTCTCTCGGCCCTTCGCAGCCTCAGTGCCCGCGGCACCTAGTTTCTCCGCACTCTCCGATCTTCCTCGCTCTTTCCCGTCTCGGGCAAAAACCCCCCCAGACCCCGTCTGTACTTACGCGCTTCCTTCAAACAGTATCGCCAAAATCAAGCGAACGGGCTGAGCCGCTCCTCTGCCGCTCGCCGGCCCTCGGAACGTCAGCCTGCAAACGAATCGGACCGCCGAGGTCACCGGCAGAGTCTCCTTTCGGAGCTTCGTGTCCCCCGCCCCCCCCCCCCAAGCTTTAACGACGGTCTCCCAACCAAGCGGGGCAAACGCGGGGCCTCCCCTCAGCCCCGGAACGGTTTTTATCGCGGGCGCCCGAGTCGCCGTGACGACGCTAAGCGGCAAAGCGAGGCCAAGGCAGCTGGCTGGGGGCACAGCTCAGCCGCCTAGGCGCGAAAATTCCTACTTGAGGCCTCCCTCGCCGCTTTTGCCAGGCAAACGCACCAAAAGAAAGCTCCCGACAGGCAGCCGAGGCCGCACACGGGCCTCGGGGCCCCGCTAGCAACAGCGACGCCGGAGCCGCCGGGCTGCCAGGCGCTATTCCCCCCCCACACACACACACACACCCTGCCCTGCTGGCGCGCGAACCGCGGCCTACGACTCACGAGCGCGGGAAGGACGCCGCCGAGCGTCCCGCGGCCGAAGGCTCCCCGTCAGGAGCGCGCAGAGAAGCTTTCCGCCGGCACGCGGAGTCCCCCGGCCGCTCTCGACACCCGAGAACTTGCCGACAAAGGGCTGAGGGCGGGAGCCCGCAGTCGTTCCCCGACGTGCCCAACGCCTAGGAGTAACACAATTTATAAAAAAGAAAAAAACAGCAGTGCCAGAGAGCGTAAAGCTAAGCTGAAATTGTGGCAGCCAAAGCTAAGCTGCTCGTGGCTGGCAGAACGTGTCTTGCCTAAAGCCTGTGCTGGGAGGTGACAGCTCTGGTCTGATGGAGGCCCAGGAAAAGCCAATAACGGAAGGAGGGAAGGAGGGAAGGAGGGAAGGAGGGAAGGAGGGAAGGAGGGAAGGAGGGAAGGAGGGAAGGAGGGAAGGAGGGAAGGAGGGAAGGAAGGGCAAAAAAGAAAAATTCACACAAGCACATCTCACACACACGCACGCGCACACACACGCACAAGATGAACGAGAACAGGCGAGCCACAAACACCGCCTCCCCCAAGCCCTCTTTTGGGAGCCGCGACGACAGTCGGGCTGGCTGCGAAGGGAAAGTTCGACTAAGCAGCCGCTGGAGATCAATCTTGCAGAAACCTCCCGCGTCCCCGTTTTCGGCACGACCGAGCAGGCTGCATCGCCTCTGCGCTCTCAAAGGCAAAAGCCTCGCAGGCGGTTACAGCCCAGGCGGCTGCTGAACAGCCCTTCCCGCAGCCGGAGAGTTTTTGCTGCGGCCCCAAAGGGCATGGAAGGACGATGCTACCGGCACCCGCTTTCCCTGCCGCTCTTTTCTAACGGCGCTGCTCCCACGGAGTCAGCAGATGCGGAAAGCTTTACTGAAAAAGCCTTGCCTCGTCCCGGGAATTTGAGGGCAGCAGATTTTACGGCCGCTCCTTCCGGTTTAGCGAAAGCAGCGTCACCTTCCTCGTTCCGGTTCCGTTCCTGACTCCTTTCCCGTCATTTCCATCACGGTGCGCCGATACCGGCAAAGCCAGCTTAACGCTGCTGGAGGAAATTAAATCCTCCTAAGATTGCTTGGAGCTGGAACTGACGAGAAGGAGTCTTAACTCCGCGAGGCTTTCACTTTCCTTCTAGCTGCCGCCTTCCTGCTGCCCCAAACGCCATTGCCAGGCAATTCACCCGGGGTCGCGCTAACTGAGCCTTCCTGAAAGCCACCTCTCCGTTTTACAATTCGCACGCTTCCCTCTCCCTCTCTCTCTGGCCGCCTGACCGCCGTTCCCCTAAGACAGGAATTTGCTGCCTTGGGGCTCTTAAAGCACCAAGACGCTTCGCAGACGCAGAAAGTCACGCGCGCAGAGACGGATGGACGCGGCGTCCTTTCCGTAACGCGTACGCACCTGCCGTTAGATGTCGGTCGTCCGTTATTCCGATCGCTATCAACGGCGAACCTTCCTCGCCGGGAGGAAGGGGCTTTCCCTTTTGGGGCGACGGAGACGGCTCTCGCTCGGTTCCTTTTCATTTGATTACTTCGGCTCGCTTACGTTTTTCTGGCCTCCTCAGCTTCAGCCGGGGCAACGAATCTAGAAATTAAATATCCCATCTTTCCTTTTCTACGTACGCGTGTACGATAACAAAACAAAATACAAACGACCGAAGCAAAACTAAGGCAGCTACGGTTAACGATAGCCGCAGGGCAGCAACGGGTCGCTTAGTCCCCAGCGCCGCCTCCGGAAGGCCGAAATAACGAACGTTCTGCATCGAGAGTTACCTTAGTTACCCGGGCCGGAACGCCTCCTGCTGCCGCGGCTTCCGGGGAGATCGAGGCTCTGCTGCTGCGTTCTTGCTTCCTCGTTTCAGCCCGCCCCTCCCTTAGGGACTAAGCGCAAAAAACCGCTCGCTCGCTCGTCCGCCTTGGCTCTTGGTCAGCACTCGCTATCGTCGCTTCCGCCGCCTCTGTAACGAAGGGAGAAAATTGCGTTTCGCTTCCAACAAAACACTTCGACTCACGCACGCTCTTTTTCTCTTTCCCGTGTTTTTTTCCCCCGTCCCCCCTTTCTTTTTCCTTCTTTCCCCCAAAGGAAAGCTCTTAACACACCGCTTTGCATCACACACTACAGAGTAAACCCTTTGGAAACGCTACAGGGCCGACGCCGCGCCGCAGCCCTGCTCCGGGGCCCGCCTGCCCCCCCGCTCCTGCCCGGCCGCGCCGCCAACGAACCGGCGCCCTAAACGCCGCACACGCGAGACGCAACGTCGCACCCGCGCTCCAGCCCGCCCTGCCCCGCGCTCCCCGCCGCTCCCGGCGCCCGGCCCCAGCCCCAGCCCGCCCCCCCCCCCCATACACACTCACCCCGCACCGCCGCCTCCGCGCAGCGACGGCCGCAGCGGGCAGGACGCAGCCCCACGCCCGGCGCCCCCCCAACCTGCGCGCTCGCCTCACCGGGGGCCCCACGTCCTTCCCTCCACGCCGCCTCTGTCCTCACCCGCCGCCGCCGCCCGGCCAAAACGCCCTCCCTGCTCGCCGCCATCTTGCTTCCCTGCCGCCGGGGGACCCCGAGGGGAGGGGGGAGCCGGGGGAGCCCGAGGGGAGGGGGGAGCCGGGGGAGCCCGAGGGGAGGGGGGGAGCGAGGGGAGCCCGAGGGGCGGGGGGAGCGAGGGGGAGCCCGAGGGGAGGGGGGAGCGAGGGGAGCCCGAGGGGCGGGGGGAGCGAGGGGAGCCCGAGGGGCGGGGGGAGCGAGGGGAGCCCGAGGGGCGGGGGGAGCGGGGGGGAGCCCGAGGGGAGGGGGGAGCGGGGGGAGCCCCAGGGGCGGGGGGGGGAGCCGGGGGGGGAGGCGAGACCCGCAATGGCGCACTCGCGTGCTCGCGGCGCGGCGCTGCAGCCGGGCGGCTCACGCGTGCGAACCGCAGCCCGCCGCGGCAGCCCGGGGCTCCCAGCGAGCGCCCCGAGGCTGCCCGCGCCCGTGGCCGCTCCGTGAGCACCGGGAAGGGGCGACGAGCACGCGCCATTCGCTTACCCGTTACCGAAACGGCGGAGAGTAGCGGCAAACATGGCGCCCGGCACTGAGCATGTGCTCGCCGCCTGTGTGCGCACGCGCGCCCCCCCCCACCGGGTGCAGTACCGCTTTTCGGACACCGGGTGGCAGCAGGGAGCGCGGCGGAACACAGAGCACACGCGCGCCCCCCCCCACCGGGTGCAGTACCGCTTTTCGGACACCGGAGGGCAGCAGTGAGCGCGGCAGAACGCGGTGCGCACGTGCGCCCCCCCCTTTTCGTGCAATACCGCTTTTTGGACACCCCGAGGGCAGCAGGGAGCACGGCCGGCCGCCGTGTGCATGCGCCACGGTGCAGTCCTGCTTTTTCGACACCCGAGCGACACGTGTCCGGTAAGGACCACACAAAAACACACACACATACACACCCCCCCAGCGGGCCACTGCTGCAGGGCGGAGAAGGCACAGGCACCTGGAAGTACAGCTGCTGGCCTGCCCCAGAGCACAACGCGAACAGCTGCCGGGAAGCCCGCCGACAGAGAACCGCACCTCCCGCCACCCTCGGGAGGCGCAACACGGTCTCCCAGAAGGCCGGTACGGGAAGACTGCACCTCCCGGCACGCCCTGCAGACTAAAACGGCTGCCGGGAAAACCCCTGCCAGAAAACTATAGCTCCCGGCATGCCGTGCAGACTAAAAGGGCCGCCCGGCAGCCCGGTGCCGGAAGACTACCGCTCCCAGCATGCCCGGCGCAAAAGCAACATGGCCGCCCGGCAGCCCGGTGCCGGAAGACTACCGCTCCCAGCATGCCCGGCGCCGGGGTGGTGCAGCGCTCCCCCACCCTCCCGCCCTTCGCTCCGCAGCCATCGCCTTCCGGCCCCGCCCCTCTGCCCGCCCCTCTGCCCGCGGCACCCGCACCCCGCCGCCGCCGCCGCGCCCCGCAGCGCCCTCGCCTCAGCTCACCCGCCCTTATTTACAGCGCCCGCTGCGAGGCGCAGAGTCGCCGCGTGTCGTGCTCGAGCCGCTTCTCCCGGAGGCTTCAGGAACAGCGCTTTCCTTTGCACGTCGTTGCAAAATACTCCACAGACAAAAAAGAGGCAGAGGCTGCACTTAAAAAAAAAGAAACAAACAAGCAAACAACCCCCCCCCACCACCACCACCACCTCCTTCACGGGACAATTTGCAAGCGGTCCAAGAAGCGGCCGTTCTTCTTTAGGACTTCCCACCTCCTGCCTTTACCGATTGTTAAACGAAATAAACAGGCCAAAGCAAGCCGCGCTAGTTGCTCGACAGACTGCTCAGTTTTTATTATTCAACAGCACGAGATGCTGGCACACAGTACGTCTGGCACGTTAAAGCATGAAAACGTTACTATTCCCATCACCTTTTTAGCTCGTGTCCCGTAGCGCCGCCAAAGGCTCGTTCCGTTTCGAAAAGAGCCGGCCCTTTCTAGCAGCGATCGCAGCCTAAAGGCTATTCCTAGGGGAGAAAGGCTAACGGCTCGCTCACCTAGCTACCACTTACCTGGCTCCGTTAGTTACTACGGGGATTAGCGAGGAAAGCGCATCGCCTTCTCGAAAAGGGAAAGACGCTCTTTTAAGCGCTTCCAGCGACTCCCCAGCGCTGCCGTTACTTTGCGCGGCTAGGCAGCTTCTTCAAAGCCAGCTGCAAGAAACAGCTTGCCTCCGAGGCGCAACTCTCTGCTCCCCAGGGGCCGCTCGAGAGGAAAGCGGGCATTCGCCGCCCGCCCTCGGACAAAGCGCACGGCAAGCCCTCGAGCACAGCACAAGACACCTTCTCTAGGGAAACCCGCTACTACGTCTCCTTCGCCGCAGGTTTTTCTCGGGATCGCGGCCCGTTCGACAAACCAAAGAGGGCGAGAAACGTTTTCATCTGCTCTAAGGGCTTTCGTAGAAGAGAACGACATCGAAAGGCGTTACTACGGGATTTAGGCTCGGCTACGCACGCCACCCCAGCGCCACGGACTCGCTTTCAAGGGTCGGTAACGTGCGCGTTTTTGCACTCGTATTCACGGAACGAACGGGCGCTTCCCCGAGGAGGATCGTTCGTAAAAAACTCCGACGACGCGTTGCGAGGCAGCAAACCCGGGCGAGCAGTTCTTTACCGGGATCCCTCGGCTGACGTTTCTTCGGCCGCACGCACGCGGTCAAAGGCGTCTTTCTCACGTCCCGCCGTCAGGGCCTCCCCAGCAATTCCCGCAGCGACTCCCCCCCCGGGACAAACAGCTCGAGGACGCGCACGGTCTCGCTAAAAGAACGGGGGGGGGGGGGGGGGGACAAACGCGTGCGCTGCGCGCGGCACTCGCAGACCCCATCTTCAGGTGCAAAAGAAAACTCTCCAAAGCGGACCAGGCGGGCCAAAGAGGTCCCTTCTTTGCGCCGCGCTTCTTTCCTCGCGCGGACGTCGGCCGCCTCTCCCCGCTCTCACGGGATCCCCTACCGGCAAGGGCACGGCGAAACGTTTCGGAAACGACGGCGTTTCCCGGAAGCATTTCCAACGCCTTGGGAAAACGGCCGAAGGAGAGGCTCACGCGGGGCGCGTAACTAGAAAGAACGCTCCGCACAGAGGCCTCAAACGAGCAGCCCGGAGCAGGGATCCCGGGCTCTCCGGGAGCGCAGGCGTTCTCACGTCCTCACTGAATAGAGAGCGCTGCCCGTGAAACACGAGACGCCGCAGCGACGCCGATCGTCGGAGGGAAGCCTGCAAGAAGAGCGAAAGAAAAGCAGACGTTGAGGACAAAGACCAAGTCACGAGCCCCTCGCAATCCAGACACGCTTCTGGATTTACCGCCTATTTCAAGGCGCGCCTTCGGCAATTCCGTCCAATTTATTTTCCCCGAAGCCCGAGACGAGGACGAAACGCCTCTCAAAGGAAGGTACGGCACAACCGCTCCGGCCTA
>NW_027118662.1:0-53409 GCF_036417845.1 Apteryx mantelli | reverse complement strand
ATGGTCGCTGTGTCACAAACAAGGAGACTGCTGAATCTCTTCGCTGCCTCGCCAACAAGCAAAGCACTCGATCTGCTCGCCGCCTCGCCAGCATGCAAAGCGCCGCGTCTCTTGGCCGCCTCGCAAACTAAACGCTGCATCTGTTCACTGCCTCGCCAAAAAGCAGAGCGCTGCGTGTATTCGCTGAGTGGCAGAAAGCAAAGCACGGCGCCTCTTCGCTGCCTGGCCAAGAAGCAAAGCGCTCCATCTCTTCGCTGCCTCGCAAACGAAGGAAGCGCTGCGTGCCTTCGGCGCCTAGCAAAGCAGCGCGTGCCTTGGCCGCCTCGCCGCCTCAGAAAGCGCTGCGTGCCTTCTCGCCCTCGCCGCCTAGCAAAGCGCCGTGTGCCTTCGCCGCCTCCCAAATCGCTTCGTGCCTTCGCCGCCTAGCAAAGCGCCTAGCAAAGCGTCCTCAGCCTTGGCTGCCTAGCAAAGCTGCACGTCCGCTCGCCGCCTAGCAAAGCACTGTGTGCCCTCGCCGCCTGCTAGAGCGCTGCGTGCCTTCGGCGCCTGGCAAAGCGCTGAGTGCCTTCGGCGCCTGGCAAAGCACTGCGTGCCCTCGCCGAGCGCTGCGTCCCTGGGCGCCTGGCAAAGCGCTGCGTGCCTTCGCCGCCTCGCCGGCTCGCAAGGCGCCCTAGCCCGTCGAGCACGATCAAATGGCTGCGTGCCTTCGCTGCCTCGGTGCTTAGCAAAGCGCCACGTGCCTTCGGCGCCTACAAAAGCGCCGTGTCCCTTCGGCGCTCCCACGGCGTTTGCTAAGCGGCGAGGCGGCGAAGGGACGCAGCGGTGTGTGAGGCGGCGAAGGCAAGCAGCGCTTTGCTAGGCGGCGAGGCGGCGAAGGGACGAAGCGGTTCGGGAGGCGGTGAAGGGACAGGGCGCTTTGTTGGGCGGCGAGGGCGAAAAGGCACGCAGCGCTTTCTTAGGCGGCGAAGGCACGCGCTGCTTTGCCAGGCGCCGAAGGCACAACGCGGTGTGTGAGGCGGCGAAGGCACGCACTGCTTTGCCAGCCGCCGAAGGCACGCAGCGCTTTGCTAGGCTGCAATGCGGCGAGGCGCCGAACGCAGGCACTTCTTTGCTAGGCGCCCAAGGAACACGGCGCTTTGCTTGACGGCGACGGCACGCGCAGCTTTGCTAGGCGCCCAAGGCAGACGACGCTTTGCTAGGCAGCGAGGCGGCGAAGGCACAAAGCCATTTGCTCTGCCCTCATTCGCTGCCTCGCACAATAGCTAACCACTGTGCATGTTGGCTGTCTCACAAACAAGCAGCCTGCTGCGTCTCTTCGCTGCCTCGCCAACTAACAAAGTGCTGCCTCGCTTCGCCTCCAGGCGAAAAAGTCATCCGCCATGCCACTGCGCCACCTGGTGCACAAGCAAAGTGCTGCATCTCTTCGCTGCCTCGCACAAAGAGCAAGCACTGTGCATGGTCGCTGTGTCACAAACAAGGAGACTGCTGAATCTCTTCGCTGCCTCGCCAACAAGCAAAGCACTCGATCTGCTCGCCGCCTCGCCAGCATGCAAAGCGCCGCGTCTCTTGGCCGCCTCGCAAACTAAACGCTGCATCTGTTCACTGCCTCGCCAAAAAGCAGAGCGCTGCGTGTATTCGCTGAGTGGCAGAAAGCAAAGCACGGCGCCTCTTCGCTGCCTGGCCAAGAAGCAAAGCGCTCCATCTCTTCGCTGCCTCGCAAACGAAGGAAGCGCTGCGTGCCTTCGGCGCCGAGCAAAGCAGCGCGTGCCTTGGCGCCTCGCCGCCTCAGAAAGCGCTGCGTGCCTTCTCGCCCTCGCCGCCTAGCAAAGCGCCGTGTGCCTTCGCCGCCTCCCAAATCGCTTCGTGCCTTCGCCGCCTAGCAAAGCGCCTAGCAAAGCGTCCTCAGCCTTCGCTGCCTAGCAAAGCTCCACGTCCGCTCGCCGCCTAGCAAAGCACTGTGTGCCCTCGCCGCCTGCTAGAGCGCTGCGTGCCTTCGGCGCCTGGCAAAGCGCTGAGTGCCTTCGGCGCCTGGCAAAGCACTGCGTGCCCTCGCCGAGCGCTGCGTCCCTGGGCGCCTGGCAAAGCGCTGCGTGCCTTCGCCGCCTCGCAAGGCGCCCTAGCCCGTCGAGCACGATCAAATGGCTGCGTGCCTTCGCTGCCTCGGTGCTTAGCAAAGCGCCACGTGCCTTCGGCGCCTACAAAAGCGCCGTGTCCCTTCGGCGCTCCCACGGCGTTTGCTAAGCGGCGAGGCGGCGAAGGGACGCAGCGGTGTGTGAGGCGGCGAAGGCAAGCAGCGCTTTGCTAGGCGGCGAGGCGGCGAAGGGACGAAGCGGTTCGGGAGGCGGTGAAGGGACAGGGCGCTTTGTTGGGCGGCGAGGGCGAAAAGGCACGCAGCGCTTTCTTAGGCGGCGAAGGCACGCGCTGCTTTGCTAGGCGCCGAAGGAACACGGCGCTTTGTAGGCGGCGACGGCACGCGGAGCTTTGCTAGGCGGCGAGGCGGCGAAGGGACACGGCGCTTTGCTAGGCGGCGAGGGCGAGAAGGCACGCAGCGCTTTCTTAGGAGGCCAGGCGGCGAAGGCACGCGCTGCTTTGCCAGGCGCCGAAGGCACAACGCGGTGTGTGAGGCGGCGAAGGCACGCACTGCTTTGCCAGCCGCCGAAGGCACGCAGCGCTTTGCTAGGCTGCAATGCGGCGAGGCGCCCAACGCAGGCACTTCTTTGCTAGGCGCCCAAGGAACACGGCGCTTTGCTTGACGGCGACGGCACGCGCAGCTTTGCTAGGCGCCCAAGGCAGACGACGCTTTGCTAGGCAGCGAGGCGGCGAACGCACAAAGCGATTTGCTCTGCCCTCTTTCGCTGCCTCGCACAATAGCTAACCACTGTGCATGTTGGCTGTCTCACAAACAAGCAGCCTGCTGCGTCTCTTCGCTGCCTCGCCAACTAACAAAGTGCTGCCTCGCTTCGCCTCCAGGCGAAAAAGTCATCCGCCATGCCACTGCGCCACCTGGTGCACAAGCAAAGTGCTGCATCTCTTCGCTGCCTCGCACAAAGAGCAAGCACTGTGCATGGTCGCTGTGTCACAAACAAGGAGACTGCTGAATCTCTTCGCTGCCTCGCCAACAAGCAAACCGCTGCATCTCTTCGCTGCCTCGCCAACAAGCAAAGCACTCGATCTGCTCGCCGCCTCGCCAGCATGCAAAGCGCCGCGTCTCTTGGCCGCCTCGCAAACTAAACGCTGCATCTGTTCACTGCCTCGCCAAAAAGCAGAGCGCTGCGTGTATTCGCTGAGTGGCAGAAAGCAAAGCACGGCGCCTCTTCGCTGCCTGGCCAAGAAGCAAAGCGCTCCATCTCTTCGCTGCCTCGCAAACGAAGGAAGCGCTGCGTGCCTTCGGCGCCTAGCAAAGCAGCGCGTGCCTTGGCCGCCTCGCCGCCTCAGAAAGCGCTGCGTGCCTTCTCGCCCTCGCCGCCTAGCAAAGCGCCGTGTGCCTTCGCCGCCTCCCAAATCGCTTCGTGCCTTCGCCGCCTAGCAAAGCGCCTAGCAAAGCGTCCTCAGCCTTGGCTGCCTAGCAAAGCTCCACGTCCGCTCGCCGCCTAGCAAAGCACTGTGTGCCCTCGCCGCCTGCTAGAGCGCTGCGTGCCTTCGGCGCCTGGCAAAGCGCTGAGTGCCTTCGGCGCCTGGCAAAGCACTGCGTGCCCTCGCCGAGCGCTGCGTCCCTGGGCGCCTGGCAAAGCGCTGCGTGCCTTCGCCGCCTCGCCGCCTAGCAAGGCGCCCTAGCCCGTCGAGCACGATCAAATGGCTGCGTGCCTTCGCTGCCTCGGTGCTTAGCAAAGCGCCACGTGCCTTCGGCGCCTACAAAAGCGCCGTGTCCCTTCGGCGCTCCCACGGCGTTTGCTAAGCGGCGAGGCGGCGAAGGGACGAAGCGGTTCGGGAGGCGGTGAAGGGACAGGGCGCTTTGTTGGGCGGCGAGGGCGAAAAGGCACGCAGCGCTTTCTTAGGCGGCGAAGGCACGCGCTGCTTTGCTAGGCGCCGAAGGAACACGGCGCTTTGTAGGCGGCGACGGCACGCGGAGCTTTGCTAGGCGGCGAGGCGGCGAAGGGACACGGCGCTTTGCTAGGCGGCGAGGGCGAGAAGGCACGCAGCGCTTTCTTAGGAGGCCAGGCGGCGAAGGCACGCGCTGCTTTGCCAGGCGCCGAAGGCACAACGCGGTGTGTGAGGCGGCGAAGGCACGCACTGCTTTGCCAGCCGCCGAAGGCACGCAGCGCTTTGCTAGGCTGCAATGCGGCGAGGCGCCGAACGCAGGCACTTCTCTGCTAGGCGCCCAAGGAACACGGCGCTTTGCTTGACGGCGACGGCACGCGCAGCTTTGCTAGGCGCCCAAGGCAGACGACGCTTTGCTAGGCAGCGAGGCGGCGAAGGCACAAAGCGATTTGCTCTGCCCTCATTCGCTGCCTCGCACAATAGCTAACCACTGTGCATGTTGGCTGTCTCACAAACAAGCAGCCTGCTGCGTCTCTTCGCTGCCTCGCCAACTAACAAAGTGCTGCCTCGCTTCGCCTCCAGGCGAAAAAGTCATCCGCCATGCCACTGCGCCACCTGGTGCACAAGCAAAGTGCTGCATCTCTTCGCTGCCTCGCACAAAGAGCAAGCACTGGGCATGGTCGCTGTGTCACAAACAAGGAGACTGCTGAATCTCTTCGCTGCCTCGCCAACAAGCAAAGCACTCGATCTGCTCGCCGCCTCGCCAGCATGCAAAGCGCCGCGTCTCTTGGCCGCCTCGCAAACTAAACGCTGCATCTGTTCACTGCCTCGCCAAAAAGCAGAGCGCTGCGTGTATTCGCTGAGTGGCAGAAAGCAAAGCACGGCGCCTGTTCGCTGCCTGGCCAAGAAGCAAAGCGCTCCATCTCTTCGCTGCCTCGCAAACGAAGGAAGCGCTGCGTGCCTTCGGCGCCGAGCAAAGCAGCGCGTGCCTTGGCCGCCTCGCCGCCTCAGAAAGCGCTGCGTGCCTTCTCGCCCTCGCCGCCTAGCAAAGCGCCGTGTGCCTTCGCCGCCTCCCAAATCGCTTCGTGCCTTCGCCGCCTAGCAAAGCGCCTAGCAAAGCGTCCTCAGCCTTGGCTGCCTAGCAAAGCTGCACGTCCGCTCGCCGCCTAGCAAAGCACTGTGTGCCCTCGCCGCCTGCTAGAGCGCTGCGTGCCTTCGGCGCCTGGCAAAGCGCTGAGTGCCTTCGGCGCCTGGCAAAGCACTGCGTGCCCTCGCCGAGCGCTGCGTCCCTGGGCGCCTGGCAAAGCGCTGCGTGCCTTCGCCGCCTCGCCGCCTAGCAAGGCGCCCGAGCCCGTCGAGCACGATCAAATGGCTGCGTGCCTTCGCTGCCTCGGTGCTTAGCAAAGCGCCACGTGCCTTCGGCGCCTACAAAAGCGCCGTGTCCCTTCGGCGCTCCCACGGCGTTTGCTAAGCGGCGAGGCGGCGAAGGGACGAAGCGGTTCGGGAGGCGGTGAAGGGACAGGGCGCTTTGTTGGGCGGCGAGGGCGAAAAGGCACGCAGCGCTTTCTTAGGCGGCGAAGGCACGCGCTGCTTTGCTAGGCGCCGAAGGAACACGGCGCTTTGTAGGCGGCGACGGCACGCGGAGCTTTGCTAGGCGGCGAGGCGGCGAAGGGACACGGCGCTTTGCTAGGCGGCGAGGGCGAGAAGGCACGCAGCGCTTTCTTAGGAGGCCAGGCGGCGAAGGCACGCGCTGCTTTGCCAGGCGCCGAAGGCACAACGCGGTGTGTGAGGCGGCGAAGGCACGCACTGCTTTGCCAGCCGCCGAAGGCACGCAGCGCTTTGCTAGGCTGCAATGCGGCGAGGCGCCGAACGCAGGCACTTCTCTGCTAGGCGCCCAAGGAACACGGCGCTTTGCTTGACGGCGACGGCACGCGCAGCTTTGCTAGGCGCCCAAGGCAGACGACGCTTTGCTAGGCAGCGAGGCGGCGAAGGCACAAAGCGATTTGCTCTGCCCTCATTCGCTGCCTCGCACAATAGCTAACCACTGTGCATGTTGGCTGTCTCACAAACAAGCAGCCTGCTGCGTCTCTTCGCTGCCTCGCCAACTAACAAAGTGCTGCCTCGCTTCGCCTCCAGGCGAAAAAGTCATCCGCCATGCCACTGCGCCACCTGGTGCACAAGCAAAGTGCTGCATCTCTTCGCTGCCTCGCACAAAGAGCAAGCACTGGGCATGGTCGCTGTGTCACAAACAAGGAGACTGCTGAATCTCTTCGCTGCCTCGCCAACAAGCAAACCGCTGCATCTCTTCGCTGCCTCGCCAACAAGCAAAGCACTCGATCTGCTCGCCGCCTCGCCAGCATGCAAAGCGCCGCGTCTCTTGGCCGCCTCGCAAACTAAACGCTGCATCTGTTCACTGCCTCGCCAAAAAGCAGAGCGCTGCGTGTATTCGCTGAGTGGCAGAAAGCAAAGCACGGCGCCTCTTCGCTGCCTGGCCAAGAAGCAAAGCGCTCCATCTCTTCGCTGCCTCGCAAACGAAGGAAGCGCTGCGTGCCTTCGGCGCCTAGCAAAGCAGCGCGTGCCTTGGCCGCCTCGCCGCCTCAGAAAGCGCTGCGTGCCTTCTCGCCCTCGCCGCCTAGCAAAGCGCCGTGTGCCTTCGCCGCCTCCCAAATCGCTTCGTGCCTTCGCCGCCTAGCAAAGCGCCTAGCAAAGCGTCCTCAGCCTTGGCTGCCTAGCAAAGCTCCACGTCCGCTCGCCGCCTAGCAAAGCACTGTGTGCCCTCGCCGCCTGCTAGAGCGCTGCGTGCCTTCGGCGCCTGGCAAAGCGCTGAGTGCCTTCGGCGCCTGGCAAAGCACTGCGTGCCCTCGCCGAGCGCTGCGTCCCTGGGCGCCTGGCAAAGCGCTGCGTGCCTTCGCCGCCTCGCCGCCTCGCAAGGCGCCCTAGCCCGTCGAGCACGATCAAATGGCTGCGTGCCTTCGCTGCCTCGGTGCTTAGCAAAGCGCCACGTGCCTTCGGCGCCTACAAAAGCGCCGTGTCCCTTCGGCGCTCCCACGGCGTTTGCTAAGCGGCGAGGCGGCGAAGGGACGCAGCGGTGTGTGAGGCGGCGAAGGCAAGCAGCGCTTTGCTAGGCGGCGAGGCGGCGAAGGGACGAAGCGGTTCGGGAGGCGGTGAAGGGACAGGGCGCTTTGTTGGGCGGCGAGGGCGAAAAGGCACGCAGCGCTTTCTTAGGCGGCGAAGGCACGCGCTGCTTTGCTAGGCGCCGAAGGAACACGGCGCTTTGTAGGCGGCGACGGCACGCGGAGCTTTGCTAGGCGGCGAGGCGGCGAAGGGACACGGCGCTTTGCTAGGCGGCGAGGGCGAGAAGGCACGCAGCGCTTTCTTAGGAGGCCAGGCGGCGAAGGCACGCGCTGCTTTGCCAGGCGCCGAAGGCACAACGCGGTGTGTGAGGCGGCGAAGGCACGCACTGCTTTGCCAGCCGCCGAAGGCACGCAGCGCTTTGCTAGGCTGCAATGCGGCGAGGCGCCCAACGCAGGCACTTCTTTGCTAGGCGCCCAAGGAACACGGCGCTTTGCTTGACGGCGACGGCACGCGCAGCTTTGCTAGGCGCCCAAGGCAGACGACGCTTTGCTAGGCAGCGAGGCGGCGAAGGCACAAAGCGATTTGCTCTGCCCTCATTCGCTGCCTCGCACAATAGCTAACCACTGTGCATGTTGGCTGTCTCACAAACAAGCAGCCTGCTGCGTCTCTTCGCTGCCTCGCCAACTAACAAAGTGCTGCCTCGCTTCGCCTCCAGGCGAAAAAGTCATCCGCCATGCCACTGCGCCACCTGGTGCACAAGCAAAGTGCTGCATCTCTTCGCTGCCTCGCACAAAGAGCAAGCACTGGGCATGGTCGCTGTGTCACAAACAAGGAGACTGCTGAATCTCTTCGCTGCCTCGCCAACAAGCAAAGCACTCGATCTGCTCGCCGCCTCGCCAGCATGCAAAGCGCCGCGTCTCTTGGCCGCCTCGCAAACTAAACGCTGCATCTGTTCACTGCCTCGCCAAAAAGCAGAGCGCTGCGTGTATTCGCTGAGTGGCAGAAAGCAAAGCACGGCGCCTCTTCGCTGCCTGGCCAAGAAGCAAAGCGCTCCATCTCTTCGCTGCCTCGCAAACGAAGGAAGCGCTGCGTGCCTTCGGCGCCTAGCAAAGCAGCGCGTGCCTTGGCCGCCTCGCCGCCTCAGAAAGCGCTGCGTGCCTTCTCGCCCTCGCCGCCTAGCAAAGCGCCGTGTGCCTTCGCCGCCTCCCAAATCGCTTCGTGCCTTCGCCGCCTAGCAAAGCGCCTAGCAAAGCGTCCTCAGCCTTGGCTGCCTAGCAAAGCTCCACGTCCGCTCGCCGCCTAGCAAAGCACTGTGTGCCCTCGCCGCCTGCTAGAGCGCTGCGTGCCTTCGGCGCCTGGCAAAGCGCTGAGTGCCTTCGGCGCCTGGCAAAGCACTGCGTGCCCTCGCCGAGCGCTGCGTCCCTGGGCGCCTGGCAAAGCGCTGCGTGCCTTCGCCGCCTCGCCGCCTCGCAAGGCGCCCTAGCCCGTCGAGCACGATCAAATGGCTGCGTGCCTTCGCTGCCTCGGTGCTTAGCAAAGCGCCACGTGCCTTCGGCGCCTACAAAAGCGCCGTGTCCCTTCGGCGCTCCCACGGCGTTTGCTAAGCGGCGAGGCGGCGAAGGGACGCAGCGGTGTGTGAGGCGGCGAAGGCAAGCAGCGCTTTGCTAGGCGGCGAGGCGGCGAAGGGACGAAGCGGTTCGGGAGGCGGTGAAGGGACAGGGCGCTTTGTTGGGCGGCGAGGGCGAAAAGGCACGCAGCGCTTTCTTAGGCGGCGAAGGCACGCGCTGCTTTGCCAGGCGCCGAAGGCACAACGCGGTGTGTGAGGCGGCGAAGGCACGCACTGCTTTGCCAGCCGCCGAAGGCACGCAGCGCTTTGCTAGGCTGCAATGCGGCGAGGCGCCCAACGCAGGCACTTCTTTGCTAGGCGCCCAAGGAACACGGCGCTTTGCTTGACGGCGACGGCACGCGCAGCTTTGCTAGGCGCCCAAGGCAGACGACGCTTTGCTAGGCAGCGAGGCGGCGAACGCACAAAGCGATTTGCTCTGCCCTCATTCGCTGCCTCGCACAATAGCTAACCACTGTGCATGTTGGCTGTCTCACAAACAAGCAGCCTGCTGCGTCTCTTCGCTGCCTCGCCAACTAACAAAGTGCTGCCTCGCTTCGCCTCCAGGCGAAAAAGTCATCCGCCATGCCACTGCGCCACCTGGTGCACAAGCAAAGTGCTGCATCTCTTCGCTGCCTCGCACAAAGAGCAAGCACTGTGCATGGTCGCTGTGTCACAAACAAGGAGACTGCTGAATCTCTTCGCTGCCTCGCCAACAAGCAAAGCACTCGATCTGCTCGCCGCCTCGCCAGCATGCAAAGCGCCGCGTCTCTTGGCCGCCTCGCAAACTAAACGCTGCATCTGTTCACTGCCTCGCCAAAAAGCAGAGCGCTGCGTGTATTCGCTGAGTGGCAGAAAGCAAAGCACGGCGCCTCTTCGCTGCCTGGCCAAGAAGCAAAGCGCTCCATCTCTTCGCTGCCTCGCAAACGAAGGAAGCGCTGCGTGCCTTCGGCGCCGAGCAAAGCAGCGCGTGCCTTGGCCGCCTCGCCGCCTCAGAAAGCGCTGCGTGCCTTCTCGCCCTCGCCGCCTAGCAAAGCGCCGTGTGCCTTCGCCGCCTCCCAAATCGCTTCGTGCCTTCGCCGCCTAGCAAAGCGCCTAGCAAAGCGTCCTCAGCCTTGGCTGCCTAGCAAAGCTCCACGTCCGCTCGCCGCCTAGCAAAGCACTGTGTGCCCTCGCCGCCTGCTAGAGCGCTGCGTGCCTTCGGCGCCTGGCAAAGCGCTGAGTGCCTTCGGCGCCTGGCAAAGCACTGCGTGCCCTCGCCGAGCGCTGCGTCCCTGGGCGCCTGGCAAAGCGCTGCGTGCCTTCGCCGCCTCGCCGCCTCGCAAGGCGCCCTAGCCCGTCGAGCACGATCAAATGGCTGCGTGCCTTCGCTGCCTCGGTGCTTAGCAAAGCGCCACGTGCCTTCGGCGCCTACAAAAGCGCCGTGTCCCTTCGGCGCTCCCACGGCGTTTGCTAAGCGGCGAGGCGGCGAAGGGACGCAGCGGTGTGTGAGGCGGCGAAGGCAAGCAGCGCTTTGCTAGGCGGCGAGGCGGCGAAGGGACGAAGCGGTTCGGGAGGCGGTGAAGGGACAGGGCGCTTTGTTGGGCGGCGAGGGCGAAAAGGCACGCAGCGCTTTCTTAGGCGGCGAAGGCACGCGCTGCTTTGCTAGGCGCCGAAGGAACACGGCGCTTTGTAGGCGGCGACGGCACGCGGAGCTTTGCTAGGCGGCGAGGCGGCGAAGGGACACGGCGCTTTGCTAGGCGGCGAGGGCGAGAAGGCACGCAGCGCTTTCTTAGGAGGCCAGGCGGCGAAGGCACGCGCTGCTTTGCCAGGCGCCGAAGGCACAATGCGGTGTGTGAGGCGGCGAAGGCACGCACTGCTTTGCCAGCCGCCGAAGGCACGCAGCGCTTTGCTAGGCTGCAATGCGGCGAGGCGCCCAACGCAGGCACTTCTTTGCTAGGCGCCCAAGGAACACGGCGCTTTGCTTGACGGCGACGGCACGCGCAGCTTTGCTAGGCGCCCAAGGCAGACGACGCTTTGCTAGGCAGCGAGGCGGCGAAGGCACAAAGCGATTTGCTCTGCCCTCTTTCGCTGCCTCGCACAATAGCTAACCACTGTGCATGTTGGCTGTCTCACAAACAAGCAGCCTGCTGCGTCTCTTCGCTGCCTCGCCAACTAACAAAGTGCTGCCTCGCTTCGCCTCCAGGCGAAAAAGTCATCCGCCATGCCACTGCGCCACCTGGTGCACAAGCAAAGTGCTGCATCTCTTCGCTGCCTCGCACAAAGAGCAAGCACTGGGCATGGTCGCTGTGTCACAAACAAGGAGACTGCTGAATCTCTTCGCTGCCTCGCCAACAAGCAAACCGCTGCATCTCTTCGCTGCCTCGCCAACAAGCAAAGCACTCGATCTGCTCGCCGCCTCGCCAGCATGCAAAGCGCCGCGTCTCTTGGCCGCCTCGCAAACTAAACGCTGCATCTGTTCACTGCCTCGCCAAAAAGCAGAGCGCTGCGTGTATTCGCTGAGTGGCAGAAAGCAAAGCACGGCGCCTCTTCGCTGCCTGGCCAAGAAGCAAAGCGCTCCATCTCTTCGCTGCCTCGCAAACGAAGGAAGCGCTGCGTGCCTTCGGCGCCTAGCAAAGCAGCGCGTGCCTTGGCCGCCTCGCCGCCTCAGAAAGCGCTGCGTGCCTTCTCGCCCTCGCCGCCTAGCAAAGCGCCGTGTGCCTTCGCCGCCTCCCAAATCGCTTCGTGCCTTCGCCGCCTAGCAAAGCGCCTAGCAAAGCGTCCTCAGCCTTGGCTGCCTAGCAAAGCTGCACGTCCGCTCGCCGCCTAGCAAAGCACTGTGTGCCCTCGCCGCCTGCTAGAGCGCTGCGTGCCTTCGGCGCCTGGCAAAGCGCTGAGTGCCTTCGGCGCCTGGCAAAGCACTGCGTGCCCTCGCCGAGCGCTGCGTCCCTGGGCGCCTGGCAAAGCGCTGCGTGCCTTCGCCGCCTCGCCGCCTCGCAAGGCGCCCTAGCCCGTCGAGCACGATCAAATGGCTGCGTGCCTTCGCTGCCTCGGTGCTTAGCAAAGCGCCACGTGCCTTCGGCGCCTACAAAAGCGCCGTGTCCCTTCGGCGCTCCCACGGCGTTTGCTAAGCGGCGAGGCGGCGAAGGGACGCAGCGGTGTGTGAGGCGGCGAAGGCAAGCAGCGCTTTGCTAGGCGGCGAGGCGGCGAAGGGACGAAGCGGTTCGGGAGGCGGTGAAGGGACAGGGCGCTTTGTTGGGCGGCGAGGGCGAAAAGGCACGCAGCGCTTTCTTAGGCGGCGAAGGCACGCGCTGCTTTGCCAGGCGCCAAAGGCACAACGCGGTGTGTGAGGCGGCGAAGGCACGCACTGCTTTGCCAGCCGCCGAAGGCACGCAGCGCTTTGCTAGGCTGCAATGCGGCGAGGCGCCCAACGCAGGCACTTCTTTGCTAGGCGCCCAAGGAACACGGCGCTTTGCTTGACGGCGACGGCACGCGCAGCTTTGCTAGGCGCCCAAGGCAGACGACGCTTTGCTAGGCAGCGAGGCGGCGAAGGCACAAAGCGATTTGCTCTGCCCTCATTCGCTGCCTCGCACAATAGCTAACCACTGTGCATGTTGGCTGTCTCACAAACAAGCAGCCTGCTGCGTCTCTTCGCTGCCTCGCCAACTAACAAAGTGCTGCCTCGCTTCGCCTCCAGGCGAAAAAGTCATCCGCCATGCCACTGCGCCACCTGGTGCACAAGCAAAGTGCTGCATCTCTTCGCTGCCTCGCACAAAGAGCAAGCACTGTGCATGGTCGCTGTGTCACAAACAAGGAGACTGCTGAATCTCTTCGCTGCCTCGCCAACAAGCAAAGCACTCGATCTGCTCGCCGCCTCGCCAGCATGCAAAGCGCCGCGTCTCTTGGCCGCCTCGCAAACTAAACGCTGCATCTGTTCACTGCCTCGCCAAAAAGCAGAGCGCTGCGTGTATTCGCTGAGTGGCAGAAAGCAAAGCACGGCGCCTCTTCGCTGCCTGGCCAAGAAGCAAAGCGCTCCATCTCTTCGCTGCCTCGCAAACGAAGGAAGCGCTGCGTGCCTTCGGCGCCGAGCAAAGCAGCGCGTGCCTTGGCCGCCTCGCCGCCTCAGAAAGCGCTGCGTGCCTTCTCGCCCTCGCCGCCTAGCAAAGCGCCGTGTGCCTTCGCCGCCTCCCAAATCGCTTCGTGCCTTCGCCGCCTAGCAAAGCGCCTAGCAAAGCGTCCTCAGCCTTGGCTGCCTAGCAAAGCTCCACGTCCGCTCGCCGCCTAGCAAAGCACTGTGTGCCCTCGCCGCCTGCTAGAGCGCTGCGTGCCTTCGGCGCCTGGCAAAGCGCTGAGTGCCTTCGGCGCCTGGCAAAGCACTGCGTGCCCTCGCCGAGCGCTGCGTCCCTGGGCGCCTGGCAAAGCGCTGCGTGCCTTCGCCGCCTAGCAAGGCGCCCTAGCCCGTCGAGCACGATCAAATGGCTGCGTGCCTTCGCTGCCTCGGTGCTTAGCAAAGCGCCACGTGCCTTCGGCGCCTACAAAAGCGCCGTGTCCCTTCGGCGCTCCCACGGCGTTTGCTAAGCGGCGAGGCGGCGAAGGGACGCAGCGGTGTGTGAGGCGGCGAAGGCAAGCAGCGCTTTGCTAGGCGGCGAGGCGGCGAAGGGACGAAGCGGTTCGGGAGGCGGTGAAGGGACAGGGCGCTTTGTTGGGCGGCGAGGGCGAAAAGGCACGCAGCGCTTTCTTAGGCGGCGAAGGCACGCGCTGCTTTGCTAGGCGCCGAAGGAACACGGCGCTTTGTAGGCGGCGACGGCACGCGGAGCTTTGCTAGGCGGCGAGGCGGCGAAGGGACACGGCGCTTTGCTAGGCGGCGAGGGCGAGAAGGCACGCAGCGCTTTCTTAGGAGGCCAGGCGGCGAAGGCACGCGCTGCTTTGCCAGGCGCCGAAGGCACAATGCGGTGTGTGAGGCGGCGAAGGCACGCACTGCTTTGCCAGCCGCCGAAGGCACGCAGCGCTTTGCTAGGCTGCAATGCGGCGAGGCGCCGAACGCAGGCACTTCTTTGCTAGGCGCCCAAGGAACACGGCGCTTTGCTTGACGGCGACGGCACGCGCAGCTTTGCTAGGCGCCCAAGGCAGACGACGCTTTGCTAGGCAGCGAGGCGGCGAAGGCACAAAGCGATTTGCTCTGCCCTCTTTCGCTGCCTCGCACAATAGCTAACCACTGTGCATGTTGGCTGTCTCACAAACAAGCAGCCTGCTGCGTCTCTTCGCTGCCTCGCCAACTAACAAAGTGCTGCCTCGCTTCGCCTCCAGGCGAAAAAGTCATCCGCCATGCCACTGCGCCACCTGGTGCACAAGCAAAGTGCTGCATCTCTTCGCTGCCTCGCACAAAGAGCAAGCACTGGGCATGGTCGCTGTGTCACAAACAAGGAGACTGCTGAATCTCTTCGCTGCCTCGCCAACAAGCAAACCGCTGCATCTCTTCGCTGCCTCGCCAACAAGCAAAGCACTCGATCTGCTCGCCGCCTCGCCAGCATGCAAAGCGCCGCGTCTCTTGGCCGCCTCGCAAACTAAACGCTGCATCTGTTCACTGCCTCGCCAAAAAGCAGAGCGCTGCGTGTATTCGCTGAGTGGCAGAAAGCAAAGCACGGCGCCTCTTCGCTGCCTGGCCAAGAAGCAAAGCGCTCCATCTCTTCGCTGCCTCGCAAACGAAGGAAGCGCTGCGTGCCTTCGGCGCCTAGCAAAGCAGCGCGTGCCTTGGCCGCCTCGCCGCCTCAGAAAGCGCTGCGTGCCTTCTCGCCCTCGCCGCCTAGCAAAGCGCCGTGTGCCTTCGCCGCCTCCCAAATCGCTTCGTGCCTTCGCCGCCTAGCAAAGCGCCTAGCAAAGCGTCCTCAGCCTTGGCTGCCTAGCAAAGCTCCACGTCCGCTCGCCGCCTAGCAAAGCACTGTGTGCCCTCGCCGCCTGCTAGAGCGCTGCGTGCCTTCGGCGCCTGGCAAAGCGCTGAGTGCCTTCGGCGCCTGGCAAAGCACTGCGTGCCCTCGCCGAGCGCTGCGTCCCTGGGCGCCTGGCAAAGCGCTGCGTGCCTTCGCCGCCTCGCCGGCTCGCAAGGCGCCCTAGCCCGTCGAGCACGATCAAATGGCTGCGTGCCTTCGCTGCCTCGGTGCTTAGCAAAGCGCCACGTGCCTTCGGCGCCTACAAAAGCGCCGTGTCCCTTCGGCGCTCCCACGGCGTTTGCTAAGCGGCGAGGCGGCGAAGGGACGCAGCGGTGTGTGAGGCGGCGAAGGCAAGCAGCGCTTTGCTAGGCGGCGAGGCGGCGAAGGGACGAAGCGGTTCGGGAGGCGGTGAAGGGACAGGGCGCTTTGTTGGGCGGCGAGGGCGAAAAGGCACGCAGCGCTTTCTTAGGCGGCGAAGGCACGCGCTGCTTTGCCAGGCGCCGAAGGCACAACGCGGTGTGTGAGGCGGCGAAGGCACGCACTGCTTTGCCAGCCGCCGAAGGCACGCAGCGCTTTGCTAGGCTGCAATGCGGCGAGGCGCCGAACGCAGGCACTTCTTTGCTAGGCGCCCAAGGAACACGGCGCTTTGCTTGACGGCGACGGCACGCGCAGCTTTGCTAGGCGCCCAAGGCAGACGACGCTTTGCTAGGCAGCGAGGCGGCGAAGGCACAAAGCCATTTGCTCTGCCCTCATTCGCTGCCTCGCACAATAGCTAACCACTGTGCATGTTGGCTGTCTCACAAACAAGCAGCCTGCTGCGTCTCTTCGCTGCCTCGCCAACTAACAAAGTGCTGCCTCGCTTCGCCTCCAGGCGAAAAAGTCATCCGCCATGCCACTGCGCCACCTGGTGCACAAGCAAAGTGCTGCATCTCTTCGCTGCCTCGCACAAAGAGCAAGCACTGTGCATGGTCGCTGTGTCACAAACAAGGAGACTGCTGCATCTCTTCGCTGCCTCGCCAACAAGCAAAGCACTCGATCTGCTCGCCGCCTCGCCAGCATGCAAAGCGCCGCGTCTCTTGGCCGCCTCGCAAACTAAACGCTGCATCTGTTCACTGCCTCGCCAAAAAGCAGAGCGCTGCGTGTATTCGCTGAGTGGCAGAAAGCAAAGCACGGCGCCTCTTCGCTGCCTGGCCAAGAAGCAAAGCGCTCCATCTCTTCGCTGCCTCGCAAACGAAGGAAGCGCTGCGTGCCTTCGGCGCCGAGCAAAGCAGCGCGTGCCTTGGCGCCTCGCCGCCTCAGAAAGCGCTGCGTGCCTTCTCGCCCTCGCCGCCTAGCAAAGCGCCGTGTGCCTTCGCCGCCTCCCAAATCGCTTCGTGCCTTCGCCGCCTAGCAAAGCGCCTAGCAAAGCGTCCTCAGCCTTCGCTGCCTAGCAAAGCTCCACGTCCGCTCGCCGCCTAGCAAAGCACTGTGTGCCCTCGCCGCCTGCTAGAGCGCTGCGTGCCTTCGGCGCCTGGCAAAGCGCTGAGTGCCTTCGGCGCCTGGCAAAGCACTGCGTGCCCTCGCCGAGCGCTGCGTCCCTGGGCGCCTGGCAAAGCGCTGCGTGCCTTCGCCGCCTCGCAAGGCGCCCTAGCCCGTCGAGCACGATCAAATGGCTGCGTGCCTTCGCTGCCTCGGTGCTTAGCAAAGCGCCACGTGCCTTCGGCGCCTACAAAAGCGCCGTGTCCCTTCGGCGCTCCCACGGCGTTTGCTAAGCGGCGAGGCGGCGAAGGGACGCAGCGGTGTGTGAGGCGGCGAAGGCAAGCAGCGCTTTGCTAGGCGGCGAGGCGGCGAAGGGACGAAGCGGTTCGGGAGGCGGTGAAGGGACAGGGCGCTTTGTTGGGCGGCGAGGGCGAAAAGGCACGCAGCGCTTTCTTAGGCGGCGAAGGCACGCGCTGCTTTGCTAGGCGCCGAAGGAACACGGCGCTTTGTAGGCGGCGACGGCACGCGGAGCTTTGCTAGGCGGCGAGGCGGCGAAGGGACACGGCGCTTTGCTAGGCGGCGAGGGCGAGAAGGCACGCAGCGCTTTCTTAGGAGGCCAGGCGGCGAAGGCACGCGCTGCTTTGCCAGGCGCCGAAGGCACAACGCGGTGTGTGAGGCGGCGAAGGCACGCACTGCTTTGCCAGCCGCCGAAGGCACGCAGCGCTTTGCTAGGCTGCAATGCGGCGAGGCGCCGAACGCAGGCACTTCTTTGCTAGGCGCCCAAGGAACACGGCGCTTTGCTTGACGGCGACGGCACGCGCAGCTTTGCTAGGCGCCCAAGGCAGACGACGCTTTGCTAGGCAGCGAGGCGGCGAACGCACAAAGCGATTTGCTCTGCCCTCTTTCGCTGCCTCGCACAATAGCTAACCACTGTGCATGTTGGCTGTCTCACAAACAAGCAGCCTGCTGCGTCTCTTCGCTGCCTCGCCAACTAACAAAGTGCTGCCTCGCTTCGCCTCCAGGCGAAAAAGTCATCCGCCATGCCACTGCGCCACCTGGTGCACAAGCAAAGTGCTGCATCTCTTCGCTGCCTCGCACAAAGAGCAAGCACTGTGCATGGTCGCTGTGTCACAAACAAGGAGACTGCTGAATCTCTTCGCTGCCTCGCCAACAAGCAAACCGCTGCATCTCTTCGCTGCCTCGCCAACAAGCAAAGCACTCGATCTGCTCGCCGCCTCGCCAGCATGCAAAGCGCCGCGTCTCTTGGCCGCCTCGCAAACTAAACGCTGCATCTGTTCACTGCCTCGCCAAAAAGCAGAGCGCTGCGTGTATTCGCTGAGTGGCAGAAAGCAAAGCACGGCGCCTCTTCGCTGCCTGGCCAAGAAGCAAAGCGCTCCATCTCTTCGCTGCCTCGCAAACGAAGGAAGCGCTGCGTGCCTTCGGCGCCTAGCAAAGCAGCGCGTGCCTTGGCCGCCTCGCCGCCTCAGAAAGCGCTGCGTGCCTTCTCGCCCTCGCCGCCTAGCAAAGCGCCGTGTGCCTTCGCCGCCTCCCAAATCGCTTCGTGCCTTCGCCGCCTAGCAAAGCGCCTAGCAAAGCGTCCTCAGCCTTGGCTGCCTAGCAAAGCTCCACGTCCGCTCGCCGCCTAGCAAAGCACTGTGTGCCCTCGCCGCCTGCTAGAGCGCTGCGTGCCTTCGGCGCCTGGCAAAGCGCTGAGTGCCTTCGGCGCCTGGCAAAGCACTGCGTGCCCTCGCCGAGCGCTGCGTCCCTGGGCGCCTGGCAAAGCGCTGCGTGCCTTCGCCGCCTCGCCGCCTAGCAAGGCGCCCTAGCCCGTCGAGCACGATCAAATGGCTGCGTGCCTTCGCTGCCTCGGTGCTTAGCAAAGCGCCACGTGCCTTCGGCGCCTACAAAAGCGTCGTGTCCCTTCGGCGCTCCCACGGCGTTTGCTAAGCGGCGAGGCGGCGAAGGGACGAAGCGGTTCGGGAGGCGGTGAAGGGACAGGGCGCTTTGTTGGGCGGCGAGGGCGAAAAGGCACGCAGCGCTTTCTTAGGCGGCGAAGGCACGCGCTGCTTTGCTAGGCGCCGAAGGAACACGGCGCTTTGTAGGCGGCGACGGCACGCGGAGCTTTGCTAGGCGGCGAGGCGGCGAAGGGACACGGCGCTTTGCTAGGCGGCGAGGGCGAGAAGGCACGCAGCGCTTTCTTAGGAGGCCAGGCGGCGAAGGCACGCGCTGCTTTGCCAGGCGCCGAAGGCACAACGCGGTGTGTGAGGCGGCGAAGGCACGCACTGCTTTGCCAGCCGCCGAAGGCACGCAGCGCTTTGCTAGGCTGCAATGCGGCGAGGCGCCGAACGCAGGCACTTCTCTGCTAGGCGCCCAAGGAACACGGCGCTTTGCTTGACGGCGACGGCACGCGCAGCTTTGCTAGGCGCCCAAGGCAGACGACGCTTTGCTAGGCAGCGAGGCGGCGAACGCACAAAGCGATTTGCTCTGCCCTCATTCGCTGCCTCGCACAATAGCTAACCACTGTGCATGTTGGCTGTCTCACAAACAAGCAGCCTGCTGCGTCTCTTCGCTGCCTCGCCAACTAACAAAGTGCTGCCTCGCTTCGCCTCCAGGCGAAAAAGTCATCCGCCATGCCACTGCGCCACCTGGTGCACAAGCAAAGTGCTGCATCTCTTCGCTGCCTCGCACAAAGAGCAAGCACTGGGCATGGTCGCTGTGTCACAAACAAGGAGACTGCTGAATCTCTTCGCTGCCTCGCCAACAAGCAAAGCACTCGATCTGCTCGCCGCCTCGCCAGCATGCAAAGCGCCGCGTCTCTTGGCCGCCTCGCAAACTAAACGCTGCATCTGTTCACTGCCTCGCCAAAAAGCAGAGCGCTGCGTGTATTCGCTGAGTGGCAGAAAGCAAAGCACGGCGCCTGTTCGCTGCCTGGCCAAGAAGCAAAGCGCTCCATCTCTTCGCTGCCTCGCAAACGAAGGAAGCGCTGCGTGCCTTCGGCGCCGAGCAAAGCAGCGCGTGCCTTGGCCGCCTCGCCGCCTCAGAAAGCGCTGCGTGCCTTCTCGCCCTCGCCGCCTAGCAAAGCGCCGTGTGCCTTCGCCGCCTCCCAAATCGCTTCGTGCCTTCGCCGCCTAGCAAAGCGCCTAGCAAAGCGTCCTCAGCCTTGGCTGCCTAGCAAAGCTGCACGTCCGCTCGCCGCCTAGCAAAGCACTGTGTGCCCTCGCCGCCTGCTAGAGCGCTGCGTGCCTTCGGCGCCTGGCAAAGCGCTGAGTGCCTTCGGCGCCTGGCAAAGCACTGCGTGCCCTCGCCGAGCGCTGCGTCCCTGGGCGCCTGGCAAAGCGCTGCGTGCCTTCGCCGCCTCGCCGCCTAGCAAGGCGCCCGAGCCCGTCGAGCACGATCAAATGGCTGCGTGCCTTCGCTGCCTCGGTGCTTAGCAAAGCGCCACGTGCCTTCGGCGCCTACAAAAGCGCCGTGTCCCTTCGGCGCTCCCACGGCGTTTGCTAAGCGGCGAGGCGGCGAAGGGACGAAGCGGTTCGGGAGGCGGTGAAGGGACAGGGCGCTTTGTTGGGCGGCGAGGGCGAAAAGGCACGCAGCGCTTTCTTAGGCGGCGAAGGCACGCGCTGCTTTGCTAGGCGCCGAAGGAACACGGCGCTTTGTAGGCGGCGACGGCACGCGGAGCTTTGCTAGGCGGCGAGGCGGCGAAGGGACACGGCGCTTTGCTAGGCGGCGAGGGCGAGAAGGCACGCAGCGCTTTCTTAGGAGGCCAGGCGGCGAAGGCACGCGCTGCTTTGCCAGGCGCCGAAGGCACAACGCGGTGTGTGAGGCGGCGAAGGCACGCACTGCTTTGCCAGCCGCCGAAGGCACGCAGCGCTTTGCTAGGCTGCAATGCGGCGAGGCGCCGAACGCAGGCACTTCTCTGCTAGGCGCCCAAGGAACACGGCGCTTTGCTTGACGGCGACGGCACGCGCAGCTTTGCTAGGCGCCCAAGGCAGACGACGCTTTGCTAGGCAGCGAGGCGGCGAAGGCACAAAGCGATTTGCTCTGCCCTCATTCGCTGCCTCGCACAATAGCTAACCACTGTGCATGTTGGCTGTCTCACAAACAAGCAGCCTGCTGCGTCTCTTCGCTGCCTCGCCAACTAACAAAGTGCTGCCTCGCTTCGCCTCCAGGCGAAAAAGTCATCCGCCATGCCACTGCGCCACCTGGTGCACAAGCAAAGTGCTGCATCTCTTCGCTGCCTCGCACAAAGAGCAAGCACTGTGCATGGTCGCTGTGTCACAAACAAGGAGACTGCTGAATCTCTTCGCTGCCTCGCCAACAAGCAAAGCACTCGATCTGCTCGCCGCCTCGCCAGCATGCAAAGCGCCGCGTCTCTTGGCCGCCTCGCAAACTAAACGCTGCATCTGTTCACTGCCTCGCCAAAAAGCAGAGCGCTGCGTGTATTCGCTGAGTGGCAGAAAGCAAAGCACGGCGCCTCTTCGCTGCCTGGCCAAGAAGCAAAGCGCTCCATCTCTTCGCTGCCTCGCAAACGAAGGAAGCGCTGCGTGCCTTCGGCGCCTAGCAAAGCAGCGCGTGCCTTGGCCGCCTCGCCGCCTCAGAAAGCGCTGCGTGCCTTCTCGCCCTCGCCGCCTAGCAAAGCGCCGTGTGCCTTCGCCGCCTCCCAAATCGCTTCGTGCCTTCGCCGCCTAGCAAAGCGCCTAGCAAAGCGTCCTCAGCCTTGGCTGCCTAGCAAAGCTCCACGTCCGCTCGCCGCCTAGCAAAGCACTGTGTGCCCTCGCCGCCTGCTAGAGCGCTGCGTGCCTTCGGCGCCTGGCAAAGCGCTGAGTGCCTTCGGCGCCTGGCAAAGCACTGCGTGCCCTCGCCGAGCGCTGCGTCCCTGGGCGCCTGGCAAAGCGCTGCGTGCCTTCGCCGCCTCGCCGCCTAGCAAGGCGCCCTAGCCCGTCGAGCACGATCAAATGGCTGCGTGCCTTCGCTGCCTCGGTGCTTAGCAAAGCGCCACGTGCCTTCGGCGCCTACAAAAGCGCCGTGTCCCTTCGGCGCTCCCACGGCGTTTGCTAAGCGGCGAGGCGGCGAAGGGACGAAGCGGTTCGGGAGGCGGTGAAGGGACAGGGCGCTTTGTTGGGCGGCGAGGGCGAAAAGGCACGCAGCGCTTTCTTAGGCGGCGAAGGCACGCGCTGCTTTGCTAGGCGCCGAAGGAACAGGGCGCTTTGTAGGCGGCGACGGCACGCGGAGCTTTGCTAGGCGGCGAGGCGGCGAAGGGACACGGCGCTTTGCTAGGCGGCGAGGGCGAGAAGGCACGCAGCGCTTTCTTAGGAGGCCAGGCGGCGAAGGCACGCGCTGCTTTGCCAGGCGCCGAAGGCACAACGCGGTGTGTGAGGCGGCGAAGGCACGCACTGCTTTGCCAGCCGCCGAAGGCACGCAGCGCTTTGCTAGGCTGCAATGCGGCGAGGCGCCGAACGCAGGCACTTCTCTGCTAGGCGCCCAAGGAACACGGCGCTTTGCTTGACGGCGACGGCACGCGCAGCTTTGCTAGGCGCCCAAGGCAGACGACGCTTTGCTAGGCAGCGAGGCGGCGAAGGCACAAAGCGATTTGCTCTGCCCTCATTCGCTGCCTCGCACAATAGCTAACCACTGTGCATGTTGGCTGTCTCACAAACAAGCAGCCTGCTGCGTCTCTTCGCTGCCTCGCCAACTAACAAAGTGCTGCCTCGCTTCGCCTCCAGGCGAAAAAGTCATCCGCCATGCCACTGCGCCACCTGGTGCACAAGCAAAGTGCTGCATCTCTTCGCTGCCTCGCACAAAGAGCAAGCACTGGGCATGGTCGCTGTGTCACAAACAAGGAGACTGCTGCATCTCTTCGCTGCCTCGCCAACAAGCAAAGCACTCGATCTGCTCGCCGCCTCGCCAGCATGCAAAGCGCCGCGTCTCTTGGCCGCCTCGCAAACTAAACGCTGCATCTGTTCACTGCCTCGCCAAAAAGCAGAGCGCTGCGTGTATTCGCTGAGTGGCAGAAAGCAAAGCACGGCGCCTCTTCGCTGCCTGGCCAAGAAGCAAAGCGCTCCATCTCTTCGCTGCCTCGCAAACGAAGGAAGCGCTGCGTGCCTTCGGCGCCGAGCAAAGCAGCGCGTGCCTTGGCCGCCTCGCCGCCTCAGAAAGCGCTGCGTGCCTTCTCGCCCTCGCCGCCTAGCAAAGCGCCGTGTGCCTTCGCCGCCTCCCAAATCGCTTCGTGCCTTCGCCGCCTAGCAAAGCGCCTAGCAAAGCGTCCTCAGCCTTGGCTGCCTAGCAAAGCTCCACGTCCGCTCGCCGCCTAGCAAAGCACTGTGTGCCCTCGCCGCCTGCTAGAGCGCTGCGTGCCTTCGGCGCCTGGCAAAGCGCTGAGTGCCTTCGGCGCCTGGCAAAGCACTGCGTGCCCTCGCCGAGCGCTGCGTCCCTGGGCGCCTGGCAAAGCGCTGCGTGCCTTCGCCGCCTCGCCGCCTAGCAAGGCGCCCGAGCCCGTCGAGCACGATCAAATGGCTGCGTGCCTTCGCTGCCTCGGTGCTTAGCAAAGCGCCACGTGCCTTCGGCGCCTACAAAAGCGCCGTGTCCCTTCGGCGCTCCCACGGCGTTTGCTAAGCGGCGAGGCGGCGAAGGGACGCAGCGGTGTGTGAGGCGGCGAAGGCAAGCAGCGCTTTGCTAGGCGGCGAGGCGGCGAAGGGACGAAGCGGTTCGGGAGGCGGTGAAGGGACAGGGCGCTTTGTTGGGCGGCGAGGGCGAAAAGGCACGCAGCGCTTTCTTAGGCGGCGAAGGCACGCGCTGCTTTGCTAGGCGCCGAAGGAACACGGCGCTTTGCTAGGCGGCGAGGGCACGCGGAGCTTTGCTAGGCGGCGAGGCGGCGAAGGGACACGGCGCTTTGCTAGGCGGCGAGGGCGAGAAGGCACGCAGCGCTTTCTTAGGAGGCCAGGCGGCGAAGGCACGCGCTGCTTTGCCAGGCGCCGAAGGCACAACGCGGTGTGTGAGGCGGCGAAGGCACGCACTGCTTTGCCAGCCGCCGAAGGCACGCAGCGCTTTGCTAGGCTGCAATGCGGCGAGGCGCCGAACGCAGGCACTTCTCTGCTAGGCGCCCAAGGAACACGGCGCTTTGCTTGACGGCGACGGCACGCGCAGCTTTGCTAGGCGCCCAAGGCAGACGACGCTTTGCTAGGCAGCGAGGCGGCGAAGGCACAAAGCGATTTGCTCTGCCCTCATTCGCTGCCTCGCACAATAGCTAACCACTGTGCATGTTGGCTGTCTCACAAACAAGCAGCCTGCTGCGTCTCTTCGCTGCCTCGCCAGCTAACAAAGTGCTGCCTCGCTTCGCCTCCAGGCGAAAAAGTCATCCGCCATGCCACTGCGCCACCTGGTGCACAAGCAAAGTGCTGCATCTCTTCGCTGCCTCGCACAAAGAGCAAGCACTGGGCATGGTCGCTGTGTCACAAACAAGGAGACTGCTGAATCTCTTCGCTGCCTCGCCAACAAGCAAAGCACTCGATCTGCTCGCCGCCTCGCCAGCATGCAAAGCGCCGCGTCTCTTGGCCGCCTCGCAAACTAAACGCTGCATCTGTTCACTGCCTCGCCAAAAAGCAGAGCGCTGCGTGTATTCGCTGAGTGGCAGAAAGCAAAGCACGGCGCCTCTTCGCTGCCTGGCCAAGAAGCAAAGCGCTCCATCTCTTCGCTGCCTCGCAAACGAAGGAAGCGCTGCGTGCCTTCGGCGCCTAGCAAAGCAGCGCGTGCCTTGGCCGCCTCGCCGCCTCAGAAAGCGCTGCGTGCCTTCTCGCCCTCGCCGCCTAGCAAAGCGCCGTGTGCCTTCGCCGCCTCCCAAATCGCTTCGTGCCTTCGCCGCCTAGCAAAGCGCCTAGCAAAGCGTCCTCAGCCTTGGCTGCCTAGCAAAGCTCCACGTCCGCTCGCCGCCTAGCAAAGCACTGTGTGCCCTCGCCGCCTGCTAGAGCGCTGCGTGCCTTCGGCGCCTGGCAAAGCGCTGAGTGCCCTCGCCGAGCGCTGCGTCCCTGGGCGCCTGGCAAAGCGCTGCGTGCCTTCGCCGCCTCGCAAGGCGCCCTAGCCCGTCGAGCACGATCAAATGGCTGCGTGCCTTCGCTGCCTCGGTGCTTAGCAAAGCGCCACGTGCCTTCGGCGCCTACAAAAGCGCCGTGTCCCTTCGGCGCTCCCACGGCGTTTGCTAAGCGGCGAGGCGGCGAAGGGACGCAGCGGTGTGTGAGGCGGCGAAGGCAAGCAGCGCTTTGCTAGGCGGCGAGGCGGCGAAGGGACGAAGCGGTTCGGGAGGCGGTGAAGGGACAGGGCGCTTTGTTGGGCGGCGAGGGCGAAAAGGCACGCAGCGCTTTCTTAGGCGGCGAAGGCACGCGCTGCTTTGCCAGGCGCCGAAGGCACAACGCGGTGTGTGAGGCGGCGAAGGCACGCACTGCTTTGCCAGCCGCCGAAGGCACGCAGCGCTTTGCTAGGCTGCAATGCGGCGAGGCGCCGAACGCAGGCACTTCTTTGCTAGGCGCCCAAGGAACACGGCGCTTTGCTTGACGGCGACGGCACGCGCAGCTTTGCTAGGCGCCCAAGGCAGACGACGCTTTGCTAGGCAGCGAGGCGGCGAAGGCACAAAGCGATTTGCTCTGCCCTCATTCGCTGCCTCGCACAATAGCTAACCACTGTGCATGTTGGCTGTCTCACAAACAAGCAGCCTGCTGCGTCTCTTCGCTGCCTCGCCAACTAACAAAGTGCTGCCTCGCTTCGCCTCCAGGCGAAAAAGTCATCCGCCATGCCACTGCGCCACCTGGTGCACAAGCAAAGTGCTGCATCTCTTCGCTGCCTCGCACAAAGAGCAAGCACTGGGCATGGTCGCTGTGTCACAAACAAGGAGACTGCTGAATCTCTTCGCTGCCTCGCCAACAAGCAAAGCACTCGATCTGCTCGCCGCCTCGCCAGCATGCAAAGCGCCGCGTCTCTTGGCCGCCTCGCAAACTAAACGCTGCATCTGTTCACTGCCTCGCCAAAAAGCAGAGCGCTGCGTGTATTCGCTGAGTGGCAGAAAGCAAAGCACGGCGCCTCTTCGCTGCCTGGCCAAGAAGCAAAGCGCTCCATCTCTTCGCTGCCTCGCAAACGAAGGAAGCGCTGCGTGCCTTCGGCGCCGAGCAAAGCAGCGCGTGCCTTGGCCGCCTCGCCGCCTCAGAAAGCGCTGCGTGCCTTCTCGCCCTCGCCGCCTAGCAAAGCGCCGTGTGCCTTCGCCGCCTCCCAAATCGCTTCGTGCCTTCGCCGCCTAGCAAAGCGCCTAGCAAAGCGTCCTCAGCCTTGGCTGCCTAGCAAAGCTCCACGTCCGCTCGCCGCCTAGCAAAGCACTGTGTGCCCTCGCCGCCTGCTAGAGCGCTGCGTGCCTTCGGCGCCTGGCAAAGCGCTGAGTGCCTTCGGCGCCTGGCAAAGCACTGCGTGCCCTCGCCGAGCGCTGCGTCCCTGGGCGCCTGGCAAAGCGCTGCGTGCCTTCGCCGCCTCGCCGCCTAGCAAGGCGCCCGAGCCCGTCGAGCACCATCAAATGGCTGCGTGCCTTCGCTGCCTCGGTGCTTAGCAAAGCGCCACGTGCCTTCGGCGCCTACAAAAGCGCCGTGTCCCTTCGGCGCTCCCACGACGTTTGCTAAGCGGCGAGGCGGCGAAGGGACGCAGCGGTGTGTGAGGTGGCGAAGGCAAGCAGCGCTTTGCTAGGCGGCGAGGCGGCGAAGGGACGAAGCGGTTCGGGAGGCGGTGAAGGGACAGGGCGCTTTGTTGGGCGGCGAGGGCGAAAAGGCACGCAGCGCGTTCTTAGGCGGCGAAGGCACGCGCTGCTTTGCTAGGCGCCGAAGGAACACGGCGCTTTGCTAGGCGGCGAGGGCACGCGGAGCTTTGCTAGGCGGCGAGGCGGCGAAGGGACACGGCGCTTTGCTAGGCGGCGAGGGCGAGAAGGCACGCAGCGCTTTCTTAGGAGGCCAGGCGGCGAAGGCACGCGCTGCTTTGCCAGGCGCCGAAGGCACAACGCGGTGTGTGAGGCGGCGAAGGCACGCACTGCTTTGCCAGCCGCCGAAGGCACGCAGCGCTTTGCTAGGCTGCAATGCGGCGAGGCGCCGAACGCAGGCACTTCTCTGCTAGGCGCCCAAGGAACACGGCGCTTTGCTTGACGGCGACGGCACGCGCAGCTTTGCTAGGCGCCCAAGGCAGACGACGCTTTGCTAGGCAGCGAGGCGGCGAAGGCACAAAGCGATTTGCTCTGCCCTCATTCGCTGCCTCGCACAATAGCTAACCACTGTGCATGTTGGCTGTCTCACAAACAAGCAGCCTGCTGCGTCTCTTCGCTGCCTCGCCAACTAACAAAGTGCTGCCTCGCTTCGCCTCCAGGCGAAAAAGTCATCCGCCATGCCACTGCGCCACCTGGTGCACAAGCAAAGTGCTGCATCTCTTCGCTGCCTCGCACAAAGAGCAAGCACTGGGCATGGTCGCTGTGTCACAAACAAGGAGACTGCTGAATCTCTTCGCTGCCTCGCCAACAAGCAAAGCACTCGATCTGCTCGCCGCCTCGCCAGCATGCAAAGCGCCGCGTCTCTTGGCCGCCTCGCAAACTAAACGCTGCATCTGTTCACTGCCTCGCCAAAAAGCAGAGCGCTGCGTGTATTCGCTGAGTGGCAGAAAGCAAAGCACGGCGCCTGTTCGCTGCCTGGCCAAGAAGCAAAGCGCTCCATCTCTTCGCTGCCTCGCAAACGAAGGAAGCGCTGCGTGCCTTCGGCGCCGAGCAAAGCAGCGCGTGCCTTGGCCGCCTCGCCGCCTCAGAAAGCGCTGCGTGCCTTCTCGCCCTCGCCGCCTAGCAAAGCGCCGTGTGCCTTCGCCGCCTCCCAAATCGCTTCGTGCCTTCGCCGCCTAGCAAAGCGCCTAGCAAAGCGTCCTCAGCCTTGGCTGCCTAGCAAAGCTCCACGTCCGCTCGCCGCCTAGCAAAGCACTGTGTGCCCTCGCCGCCTGCTAGAGCGCTGCGTGCCTTCGGCGCCTGGCAAAGCGCTGAGTGCCTTCGGCGCCTGGCAAAGCACTGCGTGCCCTCGCCGAGCGCTGCGTCCCTGGGCGCCTGGCAAAGCGCTGCGTGCCTTCGCCGCCTCGCCGCCTCGCAAGGCGCCCTAGCCCGTCGAGCACGATCAAATGGCTGCGTGCCTTCGCCTCCTCGGTGCTTAGCAAAGCGCCACGTGCCTTCGGCGCCTACAAAAGCGCCGTGTCCCTTCGGCGCTCCCACGGCGTTTGCTAAGCGGCGAGGCGGCGAAGGGACGCAGCGGTGTGTGAGGCGGCGAAGGCAAGCAGCGCTTTGCTAGGCGGCGAGGCGGCGAAGGGACGAAGCGGTTCGGGAGGCGGTGAAGGGACAGGGCGCTTTGTTGGGCGGCGAGGGCGAAAAGGCACGCAGCGCTTTCTTAGGCGGCGAAGGCACGCGCTGCTTTGCCAGGCGCCGAAGGCACAACGCGGTGTGTGAGGCGGCGAAGGCACGCACTGCTTTGCCAGCCGCCGAAGGCACGCAGCCCTTTGCTAGGCTGCAATGCGGCGAGGCGCCGAACGCAGGCACTTCTTTGCTAGGCGCCCAAGGAACACGGCGCTTTGCTTGACGGCGACGGCACGCGCAGCTTTGCTAGGCGCCCAAGGCAGACGACGCTTTGCTAGGCAGCGAGGCGGCGAAGGCACAAAGCCATTTGCTCTGCCCTCATTCGCTGCCTCGCACAATAGCTAACCACTGTGCATGTTGGCTGTCTCACAAACAAGCAGCCTGCTGCGTCTCTTCGCTGCCTCGCCAACTAACAAAGTGCTGCCTCGCTTCGCCTCCAGGCGAAAAAGTCATCCGCCATGCCACTGCGCCACCTGGTGCACAAGCAAAGTGCTGCATCTCTTCGCTGCCTCGCACAAAGAGCAAGCACTGGGCATGGTCGCTGTGTCACAAACAAGGAGACTGCTGAATCTCTTCGCTGCCTCGCCAACAAGCAAAGCACTCGATCTGCTCGCCGCCTCGCCAGCATGCAAAGCGCCGCGTCTCTTGGCCGCCTCGCAAACTAAACGCTGCATCTGTTCACTGCCTCGCCAAAAAGCAGAGCGCTGCGTGTATTCGCTGAGTGGCAGAAAGCAAAGCACGGCGCCTCTTCGCTGCCTGGCCAAGAAGCAAAGCGCTCCATCTCTTCGCTGCCTCGCAAACGAAGGAAGCGCTGCGTGCCTTCGGCGCCGAGCAAAGCAGCGCGTGCCTTGGCCGCCTCGCCGCCTCAGAAAGCGCTGCGTGCCTTCTCGCCCTCGCTGCCTAGCAAAGCGCCGTGTGCCTTCGCCGCCTCCCAAATCGCTTCGTGCCTTCGCCGCCTAGCAAAGCGCCTAGCAAAGCGTCCTCAGCCTTGGCTGCCTAGCAAAGCTCCACGTCCGCTCGCCGCCTAGCAAAGCACTGTGTGCCCTCGCCGCCTGCTAGAGCGCTGCGTGCCTTCGGCGCCTGGCAAAGCGCTGAGTGCCCTCGCCGAGCGCTGCGTCCCTGGGCGCCTGGCAAAGCGCTGCGTGCCTTCGCCGCCTCGCAAGGCGCCCTAGCCCGTCGAGCACGATCAAATGGCTGCGTGCCTTCGCTGCCTCGGTGCTTAGCAAAGCGCCACGTGCCTTCGGCGCCTACAAAAGCGCCGTGTCCCTTCGGCGCTCCCACGGCGTTTGCTAAGCGGCGAGGCGGCGAAGGGACGCAGCGGTGTGTGAGGCGGCGAAGGCAAGCAGCGCTTTGCTAGGCGGCGAGGCGGCGAAGGGACGAAGCGGTTCGGGAGGCGGTGAAGGGACAGGGCGCTTTGTTGGGCGGCGAGGGCGAAAAGGCACGCAGCGCTTTCTTAGGCGGCGAAGGCACGCGCTGCTTTGCCAGGCGCCGAAGGCACAACGCGGTGTGTGAGGCGGCGAAGGCACGCACTGCTTTGCCAGCCGCCGAAGGCACGCAGCGCTTTGCTAGGCTGCAATGCGGCGAGGCGCCGAACGCAGGCACTTCTTTGCTAGGCGCCCAAGGAACACGGCGCTTTGCTTGACGGCGACGGCACGCGCAGCTTTGCTAGGCGCCCAAGGCAGACGACGCTTTGCTAGGCAGCGAGGCGGCGAAGGCACAAAGCGATTTGCTCTGCCCTCATTCGCTGCCTCGCACAATAGCTAACCACTGTGCATGTTGGCTGTCTCACAAACAAGCAGCCTGCTGCGTCTCTTCGCTGCCTCGCCAACTAACAAAGTGCTGCCTCGCTTCGCCTCCAGGCGAAAAAGTCATCCGCCATGCCACTGCGCCACCTGGTGCACAAGCAAAGTGCTGCATCTCTTCGCTGCCTCGCACAAAGAGCAAGCACTGGGCATGGTCGCTGTGTCACAAACAAGGAGACTGCTGAATCTCTTCGCTGCCTCGCCAACAAGCAAAGCACTCGATCTGCTCGCCGCCTCGCCAGCATGCAAAGCGCCGCGTCTCTTGGCCGCCTCGCAAACTAAACGCTGCATCTGTTCACTGCCTCGCCAAAAAGCAGAGCGCTGCGTGTATTCGCTGAGTGGCAGAAAGCAAAGCACGGCGCCTCTTCGCTGCCTGGCCAAGAAGCAAAGCGCTCCATCTCTTCGCTGCCTCGCAAACGAAGGAAGCGCTGCGTGCCTTCGGCGCCGAGCAAAGCAGCGCGTGCCTTGGCCGCCTCGCCGCCTCAGAAAGCGCTGCGTGCCTTCTCGCCCTCGCCGCCTAGCAAAGCGCCGTGTGCCTTCGCCGCCTCCCAAATCGCTTCGTGCCTTCGCCGCCTAGCAAAGCGCCTAGCAAAGCGTCCTCAGCCTTGGCTGCCTAGCAAAGCTGCACGTCCGCTCGCCGCCTAGCAAAGCACTGTGTGCCCTCGCCGCCTGCTAGAGCGCTGCGTGCCTTCGGCGCCTGGCAAAGCGCTGAGTGCCTTCGGCGCCTGGCAAAGCACTGCGTGCCCTCGCCGAGCGCTGCGTCCCTGGGCGCCTGGCAAAGCGCTGCGTGCCTTCGCCGCCTCGCCGCCTCGCAAGGCGCCCTAGCCCGTCGAGCACGATCAAATGGCTGCGTGCCTTCGCTGCCTCGGTGCTTAGCAAAGCGCCACGTGCCTTCGGCGCCTACAAAAGCGCCGTGTCCCTTCGGCGCTCCCACGGCGTTTGCTAAGCGGCGAGGCGGCGAAGGGACGCAGCGGTGTGTGAGGCGGCGAAGGCAAGCAGCGCTTTGCTAGGCGGCGAGGCGGCGAAGGGACGAAGCGGTTCGGGAGGCGGTGAAGGGACAGGGCGCTTTGTTGGGCGGCGAGGGCGAAAAGGCACGCAGCGCTTTCTTAGGCGGCGAAGGCACGCGCTGCTTTGCCAGGCGCCGAAGGCACAACGCGGTGTGTGAGGCGGCGAAGGCACGCACTGCTTTGCCAGCCGCCGAAGGCACGCAGCGCTTTGCTAGGCTGCAATGCGGCGAGGCGCCGAACGCAGGCACTTCTTTGCTAGGCGCCCAAGGAACACGGCGCTTTGCTTGACGGCGACGGCACGCGCAGCTTTGCTAGGCGCCCAAGGCAGACGACGCTTTGCTAGGCAGCGAGGCGGCGAAGGCACAAAGCCATTTGCTCTGCCCTCATTCGCTGCCTCGCACAATAGCTAACCACTGTGCATGTTGGCTGTCTCACAAACAAGCAGCCTGCTGCGTCTCTTCGCTGCCTCGCCAACTAACAAAGTGCTGCCTCGCTTCGCCTCCAGGCGAAAAAGTCATCCGCCATGCCACTGCGCCACCTGGTGCACAAGCAAAGTGCTGCATCTCTTCGCTGCCTCGCACAAAGAGCAAGCACTGGGCATGGTCGCTGTGTCACAAACAAGGAGACTGCTGAATCTCTTCGCTGCCTCGCCAACAAGCAAAGCACTCGATCTGCTCGCTGCCTCGCCAGCATGCAAAGCGCCGCGTCTCTTGGCCGCCTCGCAAACTAAACGCTGCATCTGTTCACTGCCTCGCCAAAAAGCAGAGCGCTGCGTGTATTCGCTGAGTGGCAGAAAGCAAAGCACGGCGCCTCTTCGCTGCCTGGCCAAGAAGCAAAGCGCTCCATCTCTTCGCTGCCTCGCAAACGAAGGAAGCGCTGCGTGCCTTCGGCGCCGAGCAAAGCAGCGCGTGCCTTGGCCGCCTCGCCGCCTCAGAAAGCGCTGCGTGCCTTCTCGCCCTCGCCGCCTAGCAAAGCGCCGTGTGCCTTCGCCGCCTCCCAAATCGCTTCGTGCCTTCGCCGCCTAGCAAAGCGCCTAGCAAAGCGTCCTCAGCCTTGGCTGCCTAGCAAAGCTGCACGTCCGCTCGCCGCCTAGCAAAGCACTGTGTGCCCTCGCCGCCTGCTAGAGCGCTGCGTGCCTTCGGCGCCTGGCAAAGCGCTGAGTGCCTTCGGCGCCTGGCAAAGCACTGCGTGCCCTCGCCGAGCGCTGCGTCCCTGGGCGCCTGGCAAAGCGCTGCGTGCCTTCGCCGCCTCGCAAGGCGCCCTAGCCCGTCGAGCACGATCAAATGGCTGCGTGCCTTCGCTGCCTCGGTGCTTAGCAAAGCGCCACGTGCCTTCGGCGCCTACAAAAGCGCCATGTCCCTTCGGCGCTCCCACGGCGTTTGCTAAGCGGCGAGGCGGCGAAGGGACGCAGCGGTGTGTGAGGCGGCGAAGGCAAGCAGCGCTTTGCTAGGCGGCGAGGCGGCGAAGGGACGAAGCGGTTCGGGAGGCGGTGAAGGGACAGGGCGCTTTGTTGGGCGGCGAGGGCGAAAAGGCACGCAGCGCTTTCTTAGGCGGCGAAGGCACGCGCTGCTTTGCTAGGCGCCGAAGGAACAGGGCGCTTTGTAGGCGGCGACGGCACGCGGAGCTTTGCTAGGCGGCGAGGCGGCGAAGGGACACGGCGCTTTGCTAGGCGGCGAGGGCGAGAAGGCACGCAGCGCTTTCTTAGGAGGCCAGGCGGCGAAGGCACGCGCTGCTTTGCCAGGCGCCGAAGGCACAACGCGGTGTGTGAGGCGGCGAAGGCACGCACTGCTTTGCCAGCCGCCGAAGGCACGCAGCGCTTTGCTAGGCTGCAATGCGGCGAGGCGCCGAACGCAGGCACTTCTCTGCTAGGCGCCCAAGGAACACGGCGCTTTGCTTGACGGCGACGGCACGCGCAGCTTTGCTAGGCGCCCAAGGCAGACGACGCTTTGCTAGGCAGCGAGGCGGCGAAAGCACAAAGCGATTTGCTCTGCCCTCATTCGCTGCCTCGCACAATAGCTAACCACTGTGCATGTTGGCTGTCTCACAAACAAGCAGCCTGCTGCGTCTCTTCGCTGCCTCGCCAACTAACAAAGTGCTGCCTCGCTTCGCCTCCAGGCGAAAAAGTCATCCGCCATGCCACTGCGCCACCTGGTGCACAAGCAAAGTGCTGCATCTCTTCGCTGCCTCGCACAAAGAGCAAGCACTGTGCATGGTCGCTGTGTCACAAACAAGGAGACTGCTGAATCTCTTCGCTGCCTCGCCAACAAGCAAAGCACTCGATCTGCTCGCCGCCTCGCCAGCATGCAAAGCGCCGCGTCTCTTGGCCGCCTCGCAAACTAAACGCTGCATCTGTTCACTGCCTCGCCAAAAAGCAGAGCGCTGCGTGTATTCGCTGAGTGGCAGAAAGCAAAGCACGGCGCCTGTTCGCTGCCTGGCCAAGAAGCAAAGCGCTCCATCTCTTCGCTGCCTCGCAAACGAAGGAAGCGCTGCGTGCCTTCGGCGCCGAGCAAAGCAGCGCGTGCCTTGGCCGCCTCGCCGCCTCAGAAAGCGCTGCGTGCCTTCTCGCCCTCGCCGCCTAGCAAAGCGCCGTGTGCCTTCGCCGCCTCCCAAATCGCTTCGTGCCTTCGCCGCCTAGCAAAGCGCCTAGCAAAGCGTCCTCAGCCTTGGCTGCCTAGCAAAGCTCCACGTCCGCTCGCCGCCTAGCAAAGCACTGTGTGCCCTCGCCGCCTGCTAGAGCGCTGCGTGCCTTCGGCGCCTGGCAAAGCGCTGAGTGCCTTCGGCGCCTGGCAAAGCACTGCGTGCCCTCGCCGAGCGCTGCGTCCCTGGGCGCCTGGCAAAGCGCTGCGTGCCTTGGCCGCCTCGCAAGGCGCCCTAGCCCGTTGAGCACGATCAAATGGCTGCGTGCCTTCGCTGCCTCGGTGCTTAGCAAAGCGCCACGTGCCTTCGGCGCCTACAAAAGCGCCGTGTCCCTTCGGCGCTCCCACGGCGTTTGCTAAGCGGCGAGGCGGCGAAGGGACGCAGCGGTGTGTGAGGCGGCGAAGGCAAGCAGCGCTTTGCTAGGCGGCGAGGCGGCGAAGGGACGAAGCGGTTCGGGAGGCGGTGAAGGGACAGGGCGCTTTGTTGGGCGGCGAGGGCGAAAAGGCACGCAGCGCTTTCTTAGGCGGCGAAGGCACGCGCTGCTTTGCTAGGCGCCGAAGGAACAGGGCGCTTTGTAGGCGGCGACGGCACGCGGAGCTTTGCTAGGCGGCGAGGCGGCGAAGGGACACGGCGCTTTGCTAGGCGGCGAGGGCGAGAAGGCACGCAGCGCTTTCTTAGGAGGCCAGGCGGCGAAGGCACGCGCTGCTTTGCCAGGCGCCGAAGGCACAACGCGGTGTGTGAGGCGGCGAAGGCACGCACTGCTTTGCCAGCCGCCGAAGGCACGCAGCGCTTTGCTAGGCTGCAATGCGGCGAGGCGCCGAACGCAGGCACTTCTTTGCTAGGCGCCCAAGGAACACGGCGCTTTGCTTGACGGCGACGGCACGCGCAGCTTTGCTAGGCGCCCAAGGCAGACGACGCTTTGCTAGGCAGCGAGGCGGCGAAGGCACAAAGCCATTTGCTCTGCCCTCATTCGCTGCCTCGCACAATAGCTAACCACTGTGCATGTTGGCTGTCTCACAAACAAGCAGCCTGCTGCGTCTCTTCGCTGCCTCGCCAACTAACAAAGTGCTGCCTCGCTTCGCCTCCAGGCGAAAAAGTCATCCGCCATGCCACTGCGCCACCTGGTGCACAAGCAAAGTGCTGCATCTCTTCGCTGCCTCGCACAAAGAGCAAGCACTGGGCATGGTCGCTGTGTCACAAACAAGGAGACTGCTGAATCTCTTCGCTGCCTCGCCAACAAGCAAAGCACTCGATCTGCTCGCCGCCTCGCCAGCATGCAAAGCGCCGCGTCTCTTGGCCGCCTCGCAAACTAAACGCTGCATCTGTTCACTGCCTCGCCAAAAAGCAGAGCGCTGCGTGTATTCGCTGAGTGGCAGAAAGCAAAGCACGGCGCCTCTTCGCTGCCTGGCCAAGAAGCAAAGCGCTCCATCTCTTCGCTGCCTCGCAAACGAAGGAAGCGCTGCGTGCCTTCGGCGCCGAGCAAAGCAGCGCGTGCCTTGGCCGCCTCGCCGCCTCAGAAAGCGCTGCGTGCCTTCTCGCCCTCGCTGCCTAGCAAAGCGCCGTGTGCCTTCGCCGCCTCCCAAATCGCTTCGTGCCTTCGCCGCCTAGCAAAGCGCCTAGCAAAGCGTCCTCAGCCTTGGCTGCCTAGCAAAGCTCCACGTCCGCTCGCCGCCTAGCAAAGCACTGTGTGCCCTCGCCGCCTGCTAGAGCGCTGCGTGCCTTCGGCGCCTGGCAAAGCGCTGAGTGCCCTCGCCGAGCGCTGCGTCCCTGGGCGCCTGGCAAAGCGCTGCGTGCCTTCGCCGCCTCGCAAGGCGCCCTAGCCCGTCGAGCACGATCAAATGGCTGCGTGCCTTCGCTGCCTCGGTGCTTAGCAAAGCGCCACGTGCCTTCGGCGCCTACAAAAGCGCCGTGTCCCTTCGGCGCTCCCACGGCGTTTGCTAAGCGGCGAGGCGGCGAAGGGACGCAGCGGTGTGTGAGGCGGCGAAGGCAAGCAGCGCTTTGCTAGGCGGCGAGGCGGCGAAGGGACGAAGCGGTTCGGGAGGCGGTGAAGGGACAGGGCGCTTTGTTGGGCGGCGAGGGCGAAAAGGCACGCAGCGCTTTCTTAGGCGGCGAAGGCACGCGCTGCTTTGCCAGGCGCCGAAGGCACAACGCGGTGTGTGAGGCGGCGAAGGCACGCACTGCTTTGCCAGCCGCCGAAGGCACGCAGCGCTTTGCTAGGCTGCAATGCGGCGAGGCGCCGAACGCAGGCACTTCTTTGCTAGGCGCCCAAGGAACACGGCGCTTTGCTTGACGGCGACGGCACGCGCAGCTTTGCTAGGCGCCCAAGGCAGACGACGCTTTGCTAGGCAGCGAGGCGGCGAAGGCACAAAGCCATTTGCTCTGCCCTCATTCGCTGCCTCGCACAATAGCTAACCACTGTGCATGTTGGCTGTCTCACAAACAAGCAGCCTGCTGCGTCTCTTCGCTGCCTCGCCAACTAACAAAGTGCTGCCTCGCTTCGCCTCCAGGCGAAAAAGTCATCCGCCATGCCACTGCGCCACCTGGTGCACAAGCAAAGTGCTGCATCTCTTCGCTGCCTCGCACAAAGAGCAAGCACTGGGCATGGTCGCTGTGTCACAAACAAGGAGACTGCTGAATCTCTTCGCTGCCTCGCCAACAAGCAAAGCACTCGATCTGCTCGCCGCCTCGCCAGCATGCAAAGCGCCGCGTCTCTTGGCCGCCTCGCAAACTAAACGCTGCATCTGTTCACTGCCTCGCCAAAAAGCAGAGCGCTGCGTGTATTCGCTGAGTGGCAGAAAGCAAAGCACGGCGCCTCTTCGCTGCCTGGCCAAGAAGCAAAGCGCTCCATCTCTTCGCTGCCTCGCAAACGAAGGAAGCGCTGCGTGCCTTCGGCGCCGAGCAAAGCAGCGCGTGCCTTGGCCGCCTCGCCGCCTCAGAAAGCGCTGCGTGCCTTCTCGCCCTCGCCGCCTAGCAAAGCGCCGTGTGCCTTCGCCGCCTCCCAAATCGCTTCGTGCCTTCGCCGCCTAGCAAAGCGCCTAGCAAAGCGTCCTCAGCCTTGGCTGCCTAGCAAAGCTGCACGTCCGCTCGCCGCCTAGCAAAGCACTGTGTGCCCTCGCCGCCTGCTAGAGCGCTGCGTGCCTTCGGCGCCTGGCAAAGCGCTGAGTGCCTTCGGCGCCTGGCAAAGCACTGCGTGCCCTCGCCGAGCGCTGCGTCCCTGGGCGCCTGGCAAAGCGCTGCGTGCCTTCGCCGCCTCGCCGCCTCGCAAGGCGCCCTAGCCCGTCGAGCACGATCAAATGGCTGCGTGCCTTCGCTGCCTCGGTGCTTAGCAAAGCGCCACGTGCCTTCGGCGCCTACAAAAGCGCCGTGTCCCTTCGGCGCTCCCACGGCGTTTGCTAAGCGGCGAGGCGGCGAAGGGACGCAGCGGTGTGTGAGGCGGCGAAGGCAAGCAGCGCTTTGCTAGGCGGCGAGGCGGCGAAGGGACGAAGCGGTTCGGGAGGCGGTGAAGGGACAGGGCGCTTTGTTGGGCGGCGAGGGCGAAAAGGCACGCAGCGCTTTCTTAGGCGGCGAAGGCACGCGCTGCTTTGCCAGGCGCCGAAGGCACAACGCGGTGTGTGAGGCGGCGAAGGCACGCACTGCTTTGCCAGCCGCCGAAGGCACGCAGCGCTTTGCTAGGCTGCAATGCGGCGAGGCGCCGAACGCAGGCACTTCTTTGCTAGGCGCCCAAGGAACACGGCGCTTTGCTTGACGGCGACGGCACGCGCAGCTTTGCTAGGCGCCCAAGGCAGACGACGCTTTGCTAGGCAGCGAGGCGGCGAAGGCACAAAGCCATTTGCTCTGCCCTCATTCGCTGCCTCGCACAATAGCTAACCACTGTGCATGTTGGCTGTCTCACAAACAAGCAGCCTGCTGCGTCTCTTCGCTGCCTCGCCAACTAACAAAGTGCTGCCTCGCTTCGCCTCCAGGCGAAAAAGTCATCCGCCATGCCACTGCGCCACCTGGTGCACAAGCAAAGTGCTGCATCTCTTCGCTGCCTCGCACAAAGAGCAAGCACTGGGCATGGTCGCTGTGTCACAAACAAGGAGACTGCTGAATCTCTTCGCTGCCTCGCCAACAAGCAAAGCACTCGATCTGCTCGCTGCCTCGCCAGCATGCAAAGCGCCGCGTCTCTTGGCCGCCTCGCAAACTAAACGCTGCATCTGTTCACTGCCTCGCCAAAAAGCAGAGCGCTGCGTGTATTCGCTGAGTGGCAGAAAGCAAAGCACGGCGCCTCTTCGCTGCCTGGCCAAGAAGCAAAGCGCTCCATCTCTTCGCTGCCTCGCAAACGAAGGAAGCGCTGCGTGCCTTCGGCGCCGAGCAAAGCAGCGCGTGCCTTGGCCGCCTCGCCGCCTCAGAAAGCGCTGCGTGCCTTCTCGCCCTCGCCGCCTAGCAAAGCGCCGTGTGCCTTCGCCGCCTCCCAAATCGCTTCGTGCCTTCGCCGCCTAGCAAAGCGCCTAGCAAAGCGTCCTCAGCCTTGGCTGCCTAGCAAAGCTGCACGTCCGCTCGCCGCCTAGCAAAGCACTGTGTGCCCTCGCCGCCTGCTAGAGCGCTGCGTGCCTTCGGCGCCTGGCAAAGCGCTGAGTGCCTTCGGCGCCTGGCAAAGCACTGCGTGCCCTCGCCGAGCGCTGCGTCCCTGGGCGCCTGGCAAAGCGCTGCGTGCCTTCGCCGCCTCGCAAGGCGCCCTAGCCCGTCGAGCACGATCAAATGGCTGCGTGCCTTCGCTGCCTCGGTGCTTAGCAAAGCGCCACGTGCCTTCGGCGCCTACAAAAGCGCCATGTCCCTTCGGCGCTCCCACGGCGTTTGCTAAGCGGCGAGGCGGCGAAGGGACGCAGCGGTGTGTGAGGCGGCGAAGGCAAGCAGCGCTTTGCTAGGCGGCGAGGCGGCGAAGGGACGAAGCGGTTCGGGAGGCGGTGAAGGGACAGGGCGCTTTGTTGGGCGGCGAGGGCGAAAAGGCACGCAGCGCTTTCTTAGGCGGCGAAGGCACGCGCTGCTTTGCTAGGCGCCGAAGGAACAGGGCGCTTTGTAGGCGGCGACGGCACGCGGAGCTTTGCTAGGCGGCGAGGCGGCGAAGGGACACGGCGCTTTGCTAGGCGGCGAGGGCGAGAAGGCACGCAGCGCTTTCTTAGGAGGCCAGGCGGCGAAGGCACGCGCTGCTTTGCCAGGCGCCGAAGGCACAACGCGGTGTGTGAGGCGGCGAAGGCACGCACTGCTTTGCCAGCCGCCGAAGGCACGCAGCGCTTTGCTAGGCTGCAATGCGGCGAGGCGCCGAACGCAGGCACTTCTCTGCTAGGCGCCCAAGGAACACGGCGCTTTGCTTGACGGCGACGGCACGCGCAGCTTTGCTAGGCGCCCAAGGCAGACGACGCTTTGCTAGGCAGCGAGGCGGCGAAAGCACAAAGCGATTTGCTCTGCCCTCATTCGCTGCCTCGCACAATAGCTAACCACTGTGCATGTTGGCTGTCTCACAAACAAGCAGCCTGCTGCGTCTCTTCGCTGCCTCGCCAACTAACAAAGTGCTGCCTCGCTTCGCCTCCAGGCGAAAAAGTCATCCGCCATGCCACTGCGCCACCTGGTGCACAAGCAAAGTGCTGCATCTCTTCGCTGCCTCGCACAAAGAGCAAGCACTGTGCATGGTCGCTGTGTCACAAACAAGGAGACTGCTGAATCTCTTCGCTGCCTCGCCAACAAGCAAAGCACTCGATCTGCTCGCCGCCTCGCCAGCATGCAAAGCGCCGCGTCTCTTGGCCGCCTCGCAAACTAAACGCTGCATCTGTTCACTGCCTCGCCAAAAAGCAGAGCGCTGCGTGTATTCGCTGAGTGGCAGAAAGCAAAGCACGGCGCCTGTTCGCTGCCTGGCCAAGAAGCAAAGCGCTCCATCTCTTCGCTGCCTCGCAAACGAAGGAAGCGCTGCGTGCCTTCGGCGCCGAGCAAAGCAGCGCGTGCCTTGGCCGCCTCGCCGCCTCAGAAAGCGCTGCGTGCCTTCTCGCCCTCGCCGCCTAGCAAAGCGCCGTGTGCCTTCGCCGCCTCCCAAATCGCTTCGTGCCTTCGCCGCCTAGCAAAGCGCCTAGCAAAGCGTCCTCAGCCTTGGCTGCCTAGCAAAGCTCCACGTCCGCTCGCCGCCTAGCAAAGCACTGTGTGCCCTCGCCGCCTGCTAGAGCGCTGCGTGCCTTCGGCGCCTGGCAAAGCGCTGAGTGCCTTCGGCGCCTGGCAAAGCACTGCGTGCCCTCGCCGAGCGCTGCGTCCCTGGGCGCCTGGCAAAGCGCTGCGTGCCTTGGCCGCCTCGCAAGGCGCCCTAGCCCGTTGAGCACGATCAAATGGCTGCGTGCCTTCGCTGCCTCGGTGCTTAGCAAAGCGCCACGTGCCTTCGGCGCCTACAAAAGCGCCGTGTCCCTTCGGCGCTCCCACGGCGTTTGCTAAGCGGCGAGGCGGCGAAGGGACGCAGCGGTGTGTGAGGCGGCGAAGGCAAGCAGCGCTTTGCTAGGCGGCGAGGCGGCGAAGGGACGAAGCGGTTCGGGAGGCGGTGAAGGGACAGGGCGCTTTGTTGGGCGGCGAGGGCGAAAAGGCACGCAGCGCTTTCTTAGGCGGCGAAGGCACGCGCTGCTTTGCTAGGCGCCGAAGGAACAGGGCGCTTTGTAGGCGGCGACGGCACGCGGAGCTTTGCTAGGCGGCGAGGCGGCGAAGGGACACGGCGCTTTGCTAGGCGGCGAGGGCGAGAAGGCACGCAGCGCTTTCTTAGGAGGCCAGGCGGCGAAGGCACGCGCTGCTTTGCCAGGCGCCGAAGGCACAACGCGGTGTGTGAGGCGGCGAAGGCACGCACTGCTTTGCCAGCCGCCGAAGGCACGCAGCGCTTTGCTAGGCTGCAATGCGGCGAGGCGCCGAACGCAGGCACTTCTTTGCTAGGCGCCCAAGGAACACGGCGCTTTGCTTGACGGCGACGGCACGCGCAGCTTTGCTAGGCGCCCAAGGCAGACGACGCTTTGCTAGGCAGCGAGGCGGCGAAGGCACAAAGCCATTTGCTCTGCCCTCATTCGCTGCCTCGCACAATAGCTAACCACTGTGCATGTTGGCTGTCTCACAAACAAGCAGCCTGCTGCGTCTCTTCGCTGCCTCGCCAACTAACAAAGTGCTGCCTCGCTTCGCCTCCAGGCGAAAAAGTCATCCGCCATGCCACTGCGCCACCTGGTGCACAAGCAAAGTGCTGCATCTCTTCGCTGCCTCGCACAAAGAGCAAGCACTGGGCATGGTCGCTGTGTCACAAACAAGGAGACTGCTGAATCTCTTCGCTGCCTCGCCAACAAGCAAAGCACTCGATCTGCTCGCCGCCTCGCCAGCATGCAAAGCGCCGCGTCTCTTGGCCGCCTCGCAAACTAAACGCTGCATCTGTTCACTGCCTCGCCAAAAAGCAGAGCGCTGCGTGTATTCGCTGAGTGGCAGAAAGCAAAGCACGGCGCCTCTTCGCTGCCTGGCCAAGAAGCAAAGCGCTCCATCTCTTCGCTGCCTCGCAAACGAAGGAAGCGCTGCGTGCCTTCGGCGCCGAGCAAAGCAGCGCGTGCCTTGGCCGCCTCGCCGCCTCAGAAAGCGCTGCGTGCCTTCTCGCCCTCGCCGCCTAGCAAAGCGCCGTGTGCCTTCGCCGCCTCCCAAATCGCTTCGTGCCTTCGCCGCCTAGCAAAGCGCCTAGCAAAGCGTCCTCAGCCTTGGCTGCCTAGCAAAGCTCCACGTCCGCTCGCCGCCTAGCAAAGCACTGTGTGCCCTCGCCGCCTGCTAGAGCGCTGCGTGCCTTCGGCGCCTGGCAAAGCGCTGAGTGCCTTCGGCGCCTGGCAAAGCACTGCGTGCCCTCGCCGAGCGCTGCGTCCCTGGGCGCCTGGCAAAGCGCTGCGTGCCTTCGCCGCCTCGCCGCCTCGCAAGGCGCCCTAGCCCGTCGAGCACGATCAAATGGCTGCGTGCCTTCGCCTCCTCGGTGCTTAGCAAAGCGCCACGTGCCTTCGGCGCCTACAAAAGCGCCGTGTCCCTTCGGCGCTCCCACGGCGTTTGCTAAGCGGCGAGGCGGCGAAGGGACGCAGCGGTGTGTGAGGCGGCGAAGGCAAGCAGCGCTTTGCTAGGCGGCGAGGCGGCGAAGGGACGAAGCGGTTCGGGAGGCGGTGAAGGGACAGGGCGCTTTGTTGGGCGGCGAGGGCGAAAAGGCACGCAGCGCTTTCTTAGGCGGCGAAGGCACGCGCTGCTTTGCCAGGCGCCGAAGGAACAGGGCGCTTTGTAGGCGGCGACGGCACGCGGAGCTTTGCTAGGCGGCGAGGCGGCGAAGGGACACGGCGCTTTGCTAGGCGGCGAGGGCGAGAAGGCACGCAGCGCTTTCTTAGGAGGCCAGGCGGCGAAGGCACGCGCTGCTTTGCCAGGCGCCGAAGGCACAACGCGGTGTGTGAGGCGGCGAAGGCACGCACTGCTTTGCCAGCCGCCGAAGGCACGCAGCGCTTTGCTAGGCTGCAATGCGGCGAGGCGCCGAACGCAGGCACTTCTCTGCTAGGCGCCCAAGGAACACGGCGCTTTGCTTGACGGCGACGGCACGCGCAGCTTTGCTAGGCGCCCAAGGCAGACGACGCTTTGCTAGGCAGCGAGGCGGCGAAAGCACAAAGCGATTTGCTCTGCCCTCATTCGCTGCCTCGCACAATAGCTAACCACTGTGCATGTTGGCTGTCTCACAAACAAGCAGCCTGCTGCGTCTCTTCGCTGCCTCGCCAACTAACAAAGTGCTGCCTCGCTTCGCCTCCAGGCGAAAAAGTCATCCGCCATGCCACTGCGCCACCTGGTGCACAAGCAAAGTGCTGCATCTCTTCGCTGCCTCGCACAAAGAGCAAGCACTGTGCATGGTCGCTGTGTCACAAACAAGGAGACTGCTGAATCTCTTCGCTGCCTCGCCAACAAGCAAAGCACTCGATCTGCTCGCCGCCTCGCCAGCATGCAAAGCGCCGCGTCTCTTGGCCGCCTCGCAAACTAAACGCTGCATCTGTTCACTGCCTCGCCAAAAAGCAGAGCGCTGCGTGTATTCGCTGAGTGGCAGAAAGCAAAGCACGGCGCCTCTTCGCTGCCTGGCCAAGAAGCAAAGCGCTCCATCTCTTCGCTGCCTCGCAAACGAAGGAAGCGCTGCGTGCCTTCGGCGCCTAGCAAAGCAGCGCGTGCCTTGGCCGCCTCGCCGCCTCAGAAAGCGCTGCGTGCCTTCTCGCCCTCGCCGCCTAGCAAAGCGCCGTGTGCCTTCGCCGCCTCCCAAATCGCTTCGTGCCTTCGCCGCCTAGCAAAGCGCCTAGCAAAGCGTCCTCAGCCTTGGCTGCCTAGCAAAGCTGCACGTCCGCTCGCCGCCTAGCAAAGCACTGTGTGCCCTCGCCGCCTGCTAGAGCGCTGCGTGCCTTCGGCGCCTGGCAAAGCGCTGAGTGCCTTCGGCGCCTGGCAAAGCACTGCGTGCCCTCGCCGAGCGCTGCGTCCCTGGGCGCCTGGCAAAGCGCTGCGTGCCTTGGCCGCCTCGCAAGGCGCCCTAGCCCGTCGAGCACGATCAAATGGCTGCGTGCCTTCGCTGCCTCGGTGCTTAGCAAAGCGCCACGTGCCTTCGGCGCCTACAAAAGCGCCGTGTCCCTTCGGCGCTCCCACGGCGTTTGCTAAGCGGCGAGGCGGCGAAGGGACGCAGCGGTGTGTGAGGCGGCGAAGGCAAGCAGCGCTTTGCTAGGCGGCGAGGCGGCGAAGGGACGAAGCGGTTCGGGAGGCGGTGAAGGGACAGGGCGCTTTGTTGGGCGGCGAGGGCGAAAAGGCACGCAGCGCTTTCTTAGGCGGCGAAGGCACGCGCTGCTTTGCCAGGCGCCGAAGGCACAACGCGGTGTGTGAGGCGGCGAAGGCACGCACTGCTTTGCCAGCCGCCGAAGGCACGCAGCGCTTTGCTAGGCTGCAATGCGGCGAGGCGCCGAACGCAGGCACTTCTTTGCTAGGCGCCCAAGGAACACGGCGCTTTGCTTGACGGCGACGGCACGCGCAGCTTTGCTAGGCGCCCAAGGCAGACGACGCTTTGCTAGGCAGCGAGGCGGCGAAGGCACAAAGCCATTTGCTCTGCCCTCATTCGCTGCCTCGCACAATAGCTAACCACTGTGCATGTTGGCTGTCTCACAAACAAGCAGCCTGCTGCGTCTCTTCGCTGCCTCGCCAACTAACAAAGTGCTGCCTCGCTTCGCCTCCAGGCGAAAAAGTCATCCGCCATGCCACTGCGCCACCTGGTGCACAAGCAAAGTGCTGCATCTCTTCGCTGCCTCGCACAAAGAGCAAGCACTGGGCATGGTCGCTGTGTCACAAACAAGGAGACTGCTGAATCTCTTCGCTGCCTCGCCAACAAGCAAAGCACTCGATCTGCTCGCCGCCTCGCCAGCATGCAAAGCGCCGCGTCTCTTGGCCGCCTCGCAAACTAAACGCTGCATCTGTTCACTGCCTCGCCAAAAAGCAGAGCGCTGCGTGTATTCGCTGAGTGGCAGAAAGCAAAGCACGGCGCCTCTTCGCTGCCTGGCCAAGAAGCAAAGCGCTCCATCTCTTCGCTGCCTCGCAAACGAAGGAAGCGCTGCGTGCCTTCGGCGCCGAGCAAAGCAGCGCGTGCCTTGGCCGCCTCGCCGCCTCAGAAAGCGCTGCGTGCCTTCTCGCCCTCGCCGCCTAGCAAAGCGCCGTGTGCCTTCGCCGCCTCCCAAATCGCTTCGTGCCTTCGCCGCCTAGCAAAGCGCCTAGCAAAGCGTCCTCAGCCTTGGCTGCCTAGCAAAGCTCCACGTCCGCTCGCCGCCTAGCAAAGCACTGTGTGCCCTCGCCGCCTGCTAGAGCGCTGCGTGCCTTCGGCGCCTGGCAAAGCGCTGAGTGCCTTCGGCGCCTGGCAAAGCACTGCGTGCCCTCGCCGAGCGCTGCGTCCCTGGGCGCCTGGCAAAGCGCTGCGTGCCTTCGCCGCCTCGCCGCCTCGCAAGGCGCCCTAGCCCGTCGAGCACGATCAAATGGCTGCGTGCCTTCGCTGCCTCGGTGCTTAGCAAAGCGCCACGTGCCTTCGGCGCCTACAAAAGCGCCGTGTCCCTTCGGCGCTCCCACGGCGTTTGCTAAGCGGCGAGGCGGCGAAGGGACGCAGCGGTGTGTGAGGCGGCGAAGGCAAGCAGCGCTTTGCTAGGCGGCGAGGCGGCGAAGGGACGAAGCGGTTCGGGAGGCGGTGAAGGGACAGGGCGCTTTGTTGGGCGGCGAGGGCGAAAAGGCACGCAGCGCTTTCTTAGGCGGCGAAGGCACGCGCTGCTTTGCCAGGCGCCGAAGGCACAACGCGGTGTGTGAGGCGGCGAAGGCACGCACTGCTTTGCCAGCCGCCGAAGGCACGCAGCGCTTTGCTAGGCTGCAATGCGGCGAGGCGCCGAACGCAGGCACTTCTTTGCTAGGCGCCCAAGGAACACGGCGCTTTGCTTGACGGCGACGGCACGCGCAGCTTTGCTAGGCGCCCAAGGCAGACGACGCTTTGCTAGGCAGCGAGGCGGCGAAGGCACAAAGCCATTTGCTCTGCCCTCATTCGCTGCCTCGCACAATAGCTAACCACTGTGCATGTTGGCTGTCTCACAAACAAGCAGCCTGCTGCGTCTCTTCGCTGCCTCGCCAACTAACAAAGTGCTGCCTCGCTTCGCCTCCAGGCGAAAAAGTCATCCGCCATGCCACTGCGCCACCTGGTGCACAAGCAAAGTGCTGCATCTCTTCGCTGCCTCGCACAAAGAGCAAGCACTGTGCATGGTCGCTGTGTCACAAACAAGGAGACTGCTGAATCTCTTCGCTGCCTCGCCAACAAGCAAAGCACTCGATCTGCTCGCCGCCTCGCCAGCATGCAAAGCGCCGCGTCTCTTGGCCGCCTCGCAAACTAAACGCTGCATCTGTTCACTGCCTCGCCAAAAAGCAGAGCGCTGCGTGTATTCGCTGAGTGGCAGAAAGCAAAGCACGGCGCCTCTTCGCTGCCTGGCCAAGAAGCAAAGCGCTCCATCTCTTCGCTGCCTCGCAAACGAAGGAAGCGCTGCGTGCCTTCGGCGCCGAGCAAAGCAGCGCGTGCCTTGGCCGCCTCGCCGCCTCAGAAAGCGCTGCGTGCCTTCTCGCCCTCGCCGCCTAGCAAAGCGCCGTGTGCCTTCGCCGCCTCCCAAATCGCTTCGTGCCTTCGCCGCCTAGCAAAGCGCCTAGCAAAGCGTCCTCAGCCTTGGCTGCCTAGCAAAGCTGCACGTCCGCTCGCCGCCTAGCAAAGCACTGTGTGCCCTCGCCGCCTGCTAGAGCGCTGCGTGCCTTCGGCGCCTGGCAAAGCGCTGAGTGCCTTCGGCGCCTGGCAAAGCACTGCGTGCCCTCGCCGAGCGCTGCGTCCCTGGGCGCCTGGCAAAGCGCTGCGTGCCTTCGCCGCCTCGCAAGGCGCCCTAGCCCGTCGAGCACGATCAAATGGCTGCGTGCCTTCGCTGCCTCGGTGCTTAGCAAAGCGCCACGTGCCTTCGGCGCCTACAAAAGCGCCATGTCCCTTCGGCGCTCCCACGGCGTTTGCTAAGCGGCGAGGCGGCGAAGGGACGCAGCGGTGTGTGAGGCGGCGAAGGCAAGCAGCGCTTTGCTAGGCGGCGAGGCGGCGAAGGGACGAAGCGGTTCGGGAGGCGGTGAAGGGACAGGGCGCTTTGTTGGGCGGCGAGGGCGAAAAGGCACGCAGCGCTTTCTTAGGCGGCGAAGGCACGCGCTGCTTTGCTAGGCGCCGAAGGAACAGGGCGCTTTGTAGGCGGCGACGGCACGCGGAGCTTTGCTAGGCGGCGAGGCGGCGAAGGGACACGGCGCTTTGCTAGGCGGCGAGGGCGAGAAGGCACGCAGCGCTTTCTTAGGAGGCCAGGCGGCGAAGGCACGCGCTGCTTTGCCAGGCGCCGAAGGCACAACGCGGTGTGTGAGGCGGCGAAGGCACGCACTGCTTTGCCAGCCGCCGAAGGCACGCAGCGCTTTGCTAGGCTGCAATGCGGCGAGGCGCCGAACGCAGGCACTTCTCTGCTAGGCGCCCAAGGAACACGGCGCTTTGCTTGACGGCGACGGCACGCGCAGCTTTGCTAGGCGCCCAAGGCAGACGACGCTTTGCTAGGCAGCGAGGCGGCGAAAGCACAAAGCGATTTGCTCTGCCCTCATTCGCTGCCTCGCACAATAGCTAACCACTGTGCATGTTGGCTGTCTCACAAACAAGCAGCCTGCTGCGTCTCTTCGCTGCCTCGCCAACTAACAAAGTGCTGCCTCGCTTCGCCTCCAGGCGAAAAAGTCATCCGCCATGCCACTGCGCCACCTGGTGCACAAGCAAAGTGCTGCATCTCTTCGCTGCCTCGCACAAAGAGCAAGCACTGGGCATGGTCGCTGTGTCACAAACAAGGAGACTGCTGAATCTCTTCGCTGCCTCGCCAACAAGCAAAGCACTCGATCTGCTCGCCGCCTCGCCAGCATGCAAAGCGCCGCGTCTCTTGGCCGCCTCGCAAACTAAACGCTGCATCTGTTCACTGCCTCGCCAAAAAGCAGAGCGCTGCGTGTATTCGCTGAGTGGCAGAAAGCAAAGCACGGCGCCTGTTCGCTGCCTGGCCAAGAAGCAAAGCGCTCCATCTCTTCGCTGCCTCGCAAACGAAGGAAGCGCTGCGTGCCTTCGGCGCCGAGCAAAGCAGCGCGTGCCTTGGCCGCCTCGCCGCCTCAGAAAGCGCTGCGTGCCTTCTCGCCCTCGCCGCCTAGCAAAGCGCCGTGTGCCTTCGCCGCCTCCCAAATCGCTTCGTGCCTTCGCCGCCTAGCAAAGCGCCTAGCAAAGCGTCCTCAGCCTTGGCTGCCTAGCAAAGCTCCACGTCCGCTCGCCGCCTAGCAAAGCACTGTGTGCCCTCGCCGCCTGCTAGAGCGCTGCGTGCCTTCGGCGCCTGGCAAAGCGCTGAGTGCCTTCGGCGCCTGGCAAAGCACTGCGTGCCCTCGCCGAGCGCTGCGTCCCTGGGCGCCTGGCAAAGCGCTGCGTGCCTTGGCCGCCTCGCAAGGCGCCCTAGCCCGTTGAGCACGATCAAATGGCTGCGTGCCTTCGCTGCCTCGGTGCTTAGCAAAGCGCCACGTGCCTTCGGCGCCTACAAAAGCGCCGTGTCCCTTCGGCGCTCCCACGGCGTTTGCTAAGCGGCGAGGCGGCGAAGGGACGCAGCGGTGTGTGAGGCGGCGAAGGCAAGCAGCGCTTTGCTAGGCGGCGAGGCGGCGAAGGGACGAAGCGGTTCGGGAGGCGGTGAAGGGACAGGGCGCTTTGTTGGGCGGCGAGGGCGAAAAGGCACGCAGCGCTTTCTTAGGCGGCGAAGGCACGCGCTGCTTTGCTAGGCGCCGAAGGAACAGGGCGCTTTGTAGGCGGCGACGGCACGCGGAGCTTTGCTAGGCGGCGAGGCGGCGAAGGGACACGGCGCTTTGCTAGGCGGCGAGGGCGAGAAGGCACGCAGCGCTTTCTTAGGAGGCCAGGCGGCGAAGGCACGCGCTGCTTTGCCAGGCGCCGAAGGCACAACGCGGTGTGTGAGGCGGCGAAGGCACGCACTGCTTTGCCAGCCGCCGAAGGCACGCAGCGCTTTGCTAGGCTGCAATGCGGCGAGGCGCCGAACGCAGGCACTTCTTTGCTAGGCGCCCAAGGAACACGGCGCTTTGCTTGACGGCGACGGCACGCGCAGCTTTGCTAGGCGCCCAAGGCAGACGACGCTTTGCTAGGCAGCGAGGCGGCGAAGGCACAAAGCCATTTGCTCTGCCCTCATTCGCTGCCTCGCACAATAGCTAACCACTGTGCATGTTGGCTGTCTCACAAACAAGCAGCCTGCTGCGTCTCTTCGCTGCCTCGCCAACTAACAAAGTGCTGCCTCGCTTCGCCTCCAGGCGAAAAAGTCATCCGCCATGCCACTGCGCCACCTGGTGCACAAGCAAAGTGCTGCATCTCTTCGCTGCCTCGCACAAAGAGCAAGCACTGGGCATGGTCGCTGTGTCACAAACAAGGAGACTGCTGAATCTCTTCGCTGCCTCGCCAACAAGCAAAGCACTCGATCTGCTCGCCGCCTCGCCAGCATGCAAAGCGCCGCGTCTCTTGGCCGCCTCGCAAACTAAACGCTGCATCTGTTCACTGCCTCGCCAAAAAGCAGAGCGCTGCGTGTATTCGCTGAGTGGCAGAAAGCAAAGCACGGCGCCTCTTCGCTGCCTGGCCAAGAAGCAAAGCGCTCCATCTCTTCGCTGCCTCGCAAACGAAGGAAGCGCTGCGTGCCTTCGGCGCCGAGCAAAGCAGCGCGTGCCTTGGCCGCCTCGCCGCCTCAGAAAGCGCTGCGTGCCTTCTCGCCCTCGCCGCCTAGCAAAGCGCCGTGTGCCTTCGCCGCCTCCCAAATCGCTTCGTGCCTTCGCCGCCTAGCAAAGCGCCTAGCAAAGCGTCCTCAGCCTTGGCTGCCTAGCAAAGCTCCACGTCCGCTCGCCGCCTAGCAAAGCACTGTGTGCCCTCGCCGCCTGCTAGAGCGCTGCGTGCCTTCGGCGCCTGGCAAAGCGCTGAGTGCCTTCGGCGCCTGGCAAAGCACTGCGTGCCCTCGCCGAGCGCTGCGTCCCTGGGCGCCTGGCAAAGCGCTGCGTGCCTTCGCCGCCTCGCCGCCTCGCAAGGCGCCCTAGCCCGTCGAGCACGATCAAATGGCTGCGTGCCTTCGCCTCCTCGGTGCTTAGCAAAGCGCCACGTGCCTTCGGCGCCTACAAAAGCGCCGTGTCCCTTCGGCGCTCCCACGGCGTTTGCTAAGCGGCGAGGCGGCGAAGGGACGCAGCGGTGTGTGAGGCGGCGAAGGCAAGCAGCGCTTTGCTAGGCGGCGAGGCGGCGAAGGGACGAAGCGGTTCGGGAGGCGGTGAAGGGACAGGGCGCTTTGTTGGGCGGCGAGGGCGAAAAGGCACGCAGCGCTTTCTTAGGCGGCGAAGGCACGCGCTGCTTTGCCAGGCGCCGAAGGAACAGGGCGCTTTGTAGGCGGCGACGGCACGCGGAGCTTTGCTAGGCGGCGAGGCGGCGAAGGGACACGGCGCTTTGCTAGGCGGCGAGGGCGAGAAGGCACGCAGCGCTTTCTTAGGAGGCCAGGCGGCGAAGGCACGCGCTGCTTTGCCAGGCGCCGAAGGCACAACGCGGTGTGTGAGGCGGCGAAGGCACGCACTGCTTTGCCAGCCGCCGAAGGCACGCAGCGCTTTGCTAGGCTGCAATGCGGCGAGGCGCCGAACGCAGGCACTTCTCTGCTAGGCGCCCAAGGAACACGGCGCTTTGCTTGACGGCGACGGCACGCGCAGCTTTGCTAGGCGCCCAAGGCAGACGACGCTTTGCTAGGCAGCGAGGCGGCGAAAGCACAAAGCGATTTGCTCTGCCCTCATTCGCTGCCTCGCACAATAGCTAACCACTGTGCATGTTGGCTGTCTCACAAACAAGCAGCCTGCTGCGTCTCTTCGCTGCCTCGCCAACTAACAAAGTGCTGCCTCGCTTCGCCTCCAGGCGAAAAAGTCATCCGCCATGCCACTGCGCCACCTGGTGCACAAGCAAAGTGCTGCATCTCTTCGCTGCCTCGCACAAAGAGCAAGCACTGTGCATGGTCGCTGTGTCACAAACAAGGAGACTGCTGAATCTCTTCGCTGCCTCGCCAACAAGCAAAGCACTCGATCTGCTCGCCGCCTCGCCAGCATGCAAAGCGCCGCGTCTCTTGGCCGCCTCGCAAACTAAACGCTGCATCTGTTCACTGCCTCGCCAAAAAGCAGAGCGCTGCGTGTATTCGCTGAGTGGCAGAAAGCAAAGCACGGCGCCTCTTCGCTGCCTGGCCAAGAAGCAAAGCGCTCCATCTCTTCGCTGCCTCGCAAACGAAGGAAGCGCTGCGTGCCTTCGGCGCCTAGCAAAGCAGCGCGTGCCTTGGCCGCCTCGCCGCCTCAGAAAGCGCTGCGTGCCTTCTCGCCCTCGCCGCCTAGCAAAGCGCCGTGTGCCTTCGCCGCCTCCCAAATCGCTTCGTGCCTTCGCCGCCTAGCAAAGCGCCTAGCAAAGCGTCCTCAGCCTTGGCTGCCTAGCAAAGCTGCACGTCCGCTCGCCGCCTAGCAAAGCACTGTGTGCCCTCGCCGCCTGCTAGAGCGCTGCGTGCCTTCGGCGCCTGGCAAAGCGCTGAGTGCCTTCGGCGCCTGGCAAAGCACTGCGTGCCCTCGCCGAGCGCTGCGTCCCTGGGCGCCTGGCAAAGCGCTGCGTGCCTTGGCCGCCTCGCAAGGCGCCCTAGCCCGTCGAGCACGATCAAATGGCTGCGTGCCTTCGCTGCCTCGGTGCTTAGCAAAGCGCCACGTGCCTTCGGCGCCTACAAAAGCGCCGTGTCCCTTCGGCGCTCCCACGGCGTTTGCTAAGCGGCGAGGCGGCGAAGGGACGCAGCGGTGTGTGAGGCGGCGAAGGCAAGCAGCGCTTTGCTAGGCGGCGAGGCGGCGAAGGGACGAAGCGGTTCGGGAGGCGGTGAAGGGACAGGGCGCTTTGTTGGGCGGCGAGGGCGAAAAGGCACGCAGCGCTTTCTTAGGCGGCGAAGGCACGCGCTGCTTTGCCAGGCGCCGAAGGCACAACGCGGTGTGTGAGGCGGCGAAGGCACGCACTGCTTTGCCAGCCGCCGAAGGCACGCAGCGCTTTGCTAGGCTGCAATGCGGCGAGGCGCCGAACGCAGGCACTTCTTTGCTAGGCGCCCAAGGAACACGGCGCTTTGCTTGACGGCGACGGCACGCGCAGCTTTGCTAGGCGCCCAAGGCAGACGACGCTTTGCTAGGCAGCGAGGCGGCGAAGGCACAAAGCCATTTGCTCTGCCCTCATTCGCTGCCTCGCACAATAGCTAACCACTGTGCATGTTGGCTGTCTCACAAACAAGCAGCCTGCTGCGTCTCTTCGCTGCCTCGCCAACTAACAAAGTGCTGCCTCGCTTCGCCTCCAGGCGAAAAAGTCATCCGCCATGCCACTGCGCCACCTGGTGCACAAGCAAAGTGCTGCATCTCTTCGCTGCCTCGCACAAAGAGCAAGCACTGGGCATGGTCGCTGTGTCACAAACAAGGAGACTGCTGAATCTCTTCGCTGCCTCGCCAACAAGCAAAGCACTCGATCTGCTCGCCGCCTCGCCAGCATGCAAAGCGCCGCGTCTCTTGGCCGCCTCGCAAACTAAACGCTGCATCTGTTCACTGCCTCGCCAAAAAGCAGAGCGCTGCGTGTATTCGCTGAGTGGCAGAAAGCAAAGCACGGCGCCTCTTCGCTGCCTGGCCAAGAAGCAAAGCGCTCCATCTCTTCGCTGCCTCGCAAACGAAGGAAGCGCTGCGTGCCTTCGGCGCCGAGCAAAGCAGCGCGTGCCTTGGCCGCCTCGCCGCCTCAGAAAGCGCTGCGTGCCTTCTCGCCCTCGCCGCCTAGCAAAGCGCCGTGTGCCTTCGCCGCCTCCCAAATCGCTTCGTGCCTTCGCCGCCTAGCAAAGCGCCTAGCAAAGCGTCCTCAGCCTTGGCTGCCTAGCAAAGCTCCACGTCCGCTCGCCGCCTAGCAAAGCACTGTGTGCCCTCGCCGCCTGCTAGAGCGCTGCGTGCCTTCGGCGCCTGGCAAAGCGCTGAGTGCCTTCGGCGCCTGGCAAAGCACTGCGTGCCCTCGCCGAGCGCTGCGTCCCTGGGCGCCTGGCAAAGCGCTGCGTGCCTTCGCCGCCTCGCCGCCTCGCAAGGCGCCCTAGCCCGTCGAGCACGATCAAATGGCTGCGTGCCTTCGCTGCCTCGGTGCTTAGCAAAGCGCCACGTGCCTTCGGCGCCTACAAAAGCGCCGTGTCCCTTCGGCGCTCCCACGGCGTTTGCTAAGCGGCGAGGCGGCGAAGGGACGCAGCGGTGTGTGAGGCGGCGAAGGCAAGCAGCGCTTTGCTAGGCGGCGAGGCGGCGAAGGGACGAAGCGGTTCGGGAGGCGGTGAAGGGACAGGGCGCTTTGTTGGGCGGCGAGGGCGAAAAGGCACGCAGCGCTTTCTTAGGCGGCGAAGGCACGCGCTGCTTTGCCAGGCGCCGAAGGCACAACGCGGTGTGTGAGGCGGCGAAGGCACGCACTGCTTTGCCAGCCGCCGAAGGCACGCAGCGCTTTGCTAGGCTGCAATGCGGCGAGGCGCCGAACGCAGGCACTTCTTTGCTAGGCGCCCAAGGAACACGGCGCTTTGCTTGACGGCGACGGCACGCGCAGCTTTGCTAGGCGCCCAAGGCAGACGACGCTTTGCTAGGCAGCGAGGCGGCGAAGGCACAAAGCCATTTGCTCTGCCCTCATTCGCTGCCTCGCACAATAGCTAACCACTGTGCATGTTGGCTGTCTCACAAACAAGCAGCCTGCTGCGTCTCTTCGCTGCCTCGCCAACTAACAAAGTGCTGCCTCGCTTCGCCTCCAGGCGAAAAAGTCATCCGCCATGCCACTGCGCCACCTGGTGCACAAGCAAAGTGCTGCATCTCTTCGCTGCCTCGCACAAAGAGCAAGCACTGTGCATGGTCGCTGTGTCACAAACAAGGAGACTGCTGAATCTCTTCGCTGCCTCGCCAACAAGCAAAGCACTCGATCTGCTCGCCGCCTCGCCAGCATGCAAAGCGCCGCGTCTCTTGCCGCCTCGCAAACTAAACGCTGCATCTGTTCACTGCCTCGCCAAAAAGCAGAGCGCTGCGTGTATTCGCTGAGTGGCAGAAAGCAAAGCACGGCGCCTCTTCGCTGCCTGGCCAAGAAGCAAAGCGCTCCATCTCTTCGCTGCCTCGCAAACGAAGGAAGCGCTGCGTGCCTTCGGCGCCGAGCAAAGCAGCGCGTGCCTTGGCCGCCTCGCCGCCTCAGAAAGCGCTGCGTGCCTTCTCGCCCTCGCCGCCTAGCAAAGCGCCGTGTGCCTTCGCCGCCTCCCAAATCGCTTCGTGCCTTCGCCGCCTAGCAAAGCGCCTAGCAAAGCGTCCTCAGCCTTGGCTGCCTAGCAAAGCTGCACGTCCGCTCGCCGCCTAGCAAAGCACTGTGTGCCCTCGCCGCCTGCTAGAGCGCTGCGTGCCTTCGGCGCCTGGCAAAGCGCTGAGTGCCTTCGGCGCCTGGCAAAGCACTGCGTGCCCTCGCCGAGCGCTGCGTCCCTGGGCGCCTGGCAAAGCGCTGCGTGCCTTCGCCGCCTCGCAAGGCGCCCTAGCCCGTCGAGCACGATCAAATGGCTGCGTGCCTTCGCTGCCTCGGTGCTTAGCAAAGCGCCACGTGCCTTCGGCGCCTACAAAAGCGCCATGTCCCTTCGGCGCTCCCACGGCGTTTGCTAAGCGGCGAGGCGGCGAAGGGACGCAGCGGTGTGTGAGGCGGCGAAGGCAAGCAGCGCTTTGCTAGGCGGCGAGGCGGCGAAGGGACGAAGCGGTTCGGGAGGCGGTGAAGGGACAGGGCGCTTTGTTGGGCGGCGAGGGCGAAAAGGCACGCAGCGCTTTCTTAGGCGGCGAAGGCACGCGCTGCTTTGCTAGGCGCCGAAGGAACAGGGCGCTTTGTAGGCGGCGACGA
>NW_027118661.1:0-53891 GCF_036417845.1 Apteryx mantelli | reverse complement strand
GCCCGGGTAACTAAGGTAACTCTTGATGCGGAACGTTCGTTATTTCGGCCTTCCGGAGGCAGCGCTGAGGACTAAGCGACCCGTTGTTACCCTGCGGCTATCGTTAACCGTAGCTGCCTTAGTTTTGCTTTGGTTGTTTGTGTTTTGTTTTGTTATCGTACACGCGTACGTAGAAAAGGAAAGATAGGGTATTTAATTTTAGATTCATTGCTACGGCTGAAGTTGAAGAGACCAGAAAAACGTAAGCGAGCCAAAGTAATAAAATGAAAAGGAACCGAGCGAGAGCCGTCTCCGTCGCCCCAAAAGGAAAGCCCGTTCCTCCCGGCGAGGAAGGTTCGCCGTTAATAGCGATCGGAATAACAGGTGACCGACATCTAACGGAAGGTGCGTACGCGTTACAGAAAGGATGCCACGTCCATCCGTTTCTGCGCGCGTGACTTTCTGTGTCTGCGAAGCGTCGTGCTTTAAGAGCCCCAAGCAGCAAATTCCTGTCTTAGGGGAACGGCGGTCAGGTGGCCAGAGGGAGAGGGAAGCGTGCGAATTGTAAAACGAAGAGATGGCTTTCAGGAAGGCTCAGTTAGCGCGACCCCAGGTTGATTGCCTGGCAATGGCATTTGGGGCAGCAGGAAGGCGGCAGCTAGAAGAAAAGTGAAAGCCTTGCGGAATTAAGGCTCCTTCTCGTGTATTAGATGCGCTTTTGTGGTTAGAAACAACTTTGGATTGTTACGATTTTCTGCCGACCTTTGAATCGATTTATTTCCTTCCTTCCTTCCTTCCTTCCTTCCTTCCTTCGCTCTGTGCTTTTGTGGGCAGCGCACACTCTCGGGCAAGACGCAGGAGTTCAGCTGCGCAGCCTGCCAGAGAAGCATCGCCCGCGAGGCCTCGCTAGCCTCGAGCTGTAGGCGCCGATGCACATGGCCCGTTCTGTCGGGCGCGAAGATTTGGCTGTCGGAATTTCAGCTTGGCTTTACGCCCTGTAGCGGTGCTGTTTTTGTCTTTATAAATTGCGCTACTCCTAGGCGTTGGGCACGTCGGGGAACGGCTGCGTGCTGCCGTGAAGAAGTGCGGGCTCCCGCCCTCAGCCCTTTGTCGGCAAGTTCTCGGGTGCCGAGAGCGGCCGGGGGACTCCGAACGCCGGCGGAAAGGCTCTCTGCCCGCTCCTGACGAGGAGCCTTCGGCCGCGGGAAGCTCGGCGGCGTCCTTCCCGCGCTCGTGAGTCGTAAGCCGCGCTTCGCCAGGCCGCAGGGGAGGGTGTGTGTGTGGGGGGGGAATAGCGCCTGGCAGCCCGGCGGCTCCGGCGTCGCTGTTGCTAGCGGGGCCCCGAGGTCCGTGTGCAGCCTCAGCTGCCTGTCGGGAGCTTTGTTTCGGTGCGTTTGCCTGGCAAAAGCGGCGAGGGAGGCCTCAAATAGGAATTTTCGCGGCTAGGTGGGTAAGCTGTGCCCCCAGCTGCCTTTGCCTTGCTTTGCCGCTTAGCGTCGTCACGGCGACTTGGGAGCCCCGCGATAAAATCCGTTACGGGGCTGAAGGGAGGCCCTGCGTTTGCCCCGCTTGGTTGGGAAACCGTCGTTAAAGCTTGGGGGGGGGGCGGGGACGAAGCTCCGAAAGGAGACTCTGCCGGTGACCTCGGCGGTCGATTCGTTTGCAGGCTGACGTTCCGAGGGCCGGCGAGCGGAAGAGGAGCGGCTCAGCCCGTTCGGTTGACTTCGGCGATACTGTTTTAAGGAAGCGCGTAAGTACAGAAGGGGTCTGGGGGGGGGGTTTTGAGCAGGACAGGAAAGAGCGAGGAAGATTGGAGAGTGTGGAGAAACTAGATGCCGCGGGCACTGAAGCTGTGAAGGGCTGAGAGAATTTGGGCTTAAGCATCTGAAAGGGGCTGCTAACGCGCGAGGAGCGGTTAAAAATACCGTCGCTGAACGCCAGGCTCCTTTGCAGCCCTCCGTCCCCCTCGGCAGCCTTCTCGTTCTGTTTCCGCGCCTCTGTTCAGCTCCCCGTCCGCCCGTTTGCCTCCCTCTCCCCTCTTCTGCCCTGCGCTGTCCCCTTTCTCTGTCTGCCTTTGCCTCCCTCTTTTTCCCTCGCCGCCTTTGTGGCCAGCCTCTCCCCCCTTCTCGTTCTCTTCAGAATTAAGGTGCAAATAAGCCGTATTAAGATGCTGGTGTTGAAAGCTTTAAGGATTTCCCCACCGCCCCGCCCTCCCCCCCCCCCCCAAAAAAAAAATGCATCTTGTTTTTCCTTATTTGGTGTATCATAATATGTAGATGCCGTAAATCTCTTTGAGACTGGGAAACATCTGTTTTACCATCTCATTCCCGTTTAACAAGCACCATCTACTATTAGGCTCTCAGGAGCGCAGCGATCGCGGAAGGACACGTCTTTTGAGATGTGCCTTTGCAAAGGTGGTTCGGCCGCCTGGGGGGATGGATCAAAGCCTTGGAGGCTGCCTCCGAGCTGTTTCATTTCGTTCTGAATTTCTTCCTTTCTTTGCTTTCTCCTAGGGCGTCTGTCAGCTAACGAGTAAAGAAGGTGGAACGGCCCGTCCGCGCAGGAGAACTGACGCACGGTAACGTGAATACGCCAGACCTCCGCTACGTCACGGGCGTTTGTTTACGTCCGTGCGTTCAAATCTCTAGTTGCGCGTTCGGGACGCGGCATCTGCCCGGTATCCGACTCCTCCGTGTAGCGCAGAAGGCGCTGTACAGCTGCCGGTCTCTACGGAGGTTGTTAGCGAGGAGGAGAACGGCGTGTTCCAGCTCGTGGCCGCCAAACGGGCTCCTTTAGGTCCGCTTTCAGACTTGGGGCCTGCTTCATCGGTCTGCTTGGACGTGGTTTCTCGGGGGGAACGCGAGCGCTTTCCCCGTGCTTTTCCTGTGTCGAAACCGGTAGTTTATAGGCCAGAGCGGTTGTGCCGTACCTTCCTTTGAGAGGCGTTTCGTCCTCGCCGCGGGCTTCTGGGAAAATAAATTGGACGGAATTGCCGAAGGTGCGCCTTGAAATAGGCGGTAAATCTAGAAGCGTGTCTGGATTGCGAGGGGCTCGTAGCTTGGTCTTTGTCCTCAACGTCTGCTTTTCTTTTGCTCTTATTGCAGGCTTCCCTCCGACGATCGGCGTCGCTGCGGCGTCTCGTGTTTCACGGGCAGCGCGCTCTATTCAGTAGGGACGTGAGAACTCCTGCGCTCCCGGAGAGCCCGGGATCCCTGCTCCGGGCTGGTCATTTGAGGCCTTTGTGCGGAGCGTTCTTTCTAGTTACGCGCCCCGCGTGAGCCTCTCCTTCGGCTGTTTTCCCAAGGCGTTGGAAATGCTTCTGGAAACGCTGTCGTTTCCGAAACGTTTCGCCGTGCCCTTGCCGGTAGGGGATCCCGTGAGAGCGGGGAGAGGCGGCCGACGTCTGCGCGAGAAAGAAGCGTGGCGCAAAGAAGGGACCTCTTTGGCCCGCCTGGTCCGCTTTAGAGAGTTTTCTTCTGGACCTGAAGATCGGGTCTGCGAGTGCCACGCGCAGCGCACGCGTTTGTTCCCCCCCCCCCCCCCCCCCCACCGTTCTTTTAGCGAGACCGTGCGTGTCCTCGAGCTGTTTGTCCCGAGGGCGGAGTCGCTGCGGGAATTGCTGGGGAGGCCCTGACGGCGGGACGTGAGAAAGACGCCTTTGACCGCGAGCGTGCGGCCGAAGAAACGTCAGCCGAGGGATCCAGTAAAGAATGCTCGCCTAGGTTTGCTGCCTCGCAACGCGTCGTCAGAGTTTTTTTACGAACGCTCCTCCTCGGGGAAGCGCCTGTTCGTTCCGTGAATACGAGCGCAAAAAACGCGCACGTTACCGACCCTTGAAAGCGAGTCCGTGGCGCTGGGGTAGCGTGCGTAGCCGAGCCTAAATCCGTAGTAACTCCTTTCGATGTCGTTCTCTTCTACGAAAGCCCTTAGAGCAGATGAAAACATTTCTCGCCCTCTCTTGTTTGTCGAATGGGCCACGATACCGAGAAAAACCTGCGGCGAAGGAGACGTAGTAGCGGGTTTCCCTAGAGAAGGTGTCTTGTGCTGTGCTCGAGGGCTTGCCGTGCGTTTTGTCCGAGGGCGGGCGGCGAATGCCCGCTTTCCTCTCGAGCGGCCCCCTGGGGAGCAGAAAGTTGTGCCTTGGAGGCAAACTCTTTCTTGCAGCTGGCTTTGAAGAAGCTGCCTAGCCGCGCAAAGTAACGGCAGTGCTGGGGAGTCGCTGGAAGCGCTTAAAAGAGCGTCTTTCCCTTTTAGAGAAGGCGATGCGCTTTCCTTGCTAATTCCCGTAGTAACTAATGGAGCCAGGTAAGTGGTACCTAGGTGAGCGAGCCGTAGTCTTTCTGCCCTAGGAATAGCCTTTAGGCTGCGATCGCTGCTAGAAAAGGCCGGCTCTTTTCGAAACGGAACGAGCCTTTGGCGGCACTGCAGGAAACGAGCTAAAAAGGTGATGGAATAGTAACGTTTTCATGCTTTAACGTGCCAGGCGTACTGTGTGCCAGCATCTCGTGCTGTTGAATAATAAAACTGAGCAGTCTGTCAAGCAAATAGCGTGGCTTGCTTTGGCCTGTTTATTTCGTTTAACAATCAGTAAAGGCAGGAGGTGGAAAGTCCTAAAGAAGAAGGGCTGCTTCTTGGAACGCTTGCAAATGTCCCATTAAGTAGGTGGGTGGGGGTTTTTTGTTTGTTTGTTTGTTTGTTTGTTTGTTAAGTGCAGCCTCTGCCTCTTTTTTGTCTGTGGAGTATTTTGCAAACGCCGTTCAAAGGAAAGCGCTGTTCCTGAAGCCTCCGGGAGAAGCGGCTCGAGCACGACACGCAGCGACTCTGCGCCTCGCAGCAGGCGCTGTAAATAAGGGCGGGTGAGCTGAGGCGAGGGCGGTGAAATCTGTGCAAAGGGCGGGCGGGCAGGCGGGGGGGCTCTGCGGGGCGCTGCGGCGGGGTGCGGGTGCCGAGGGCGGGGCGGGCGGGCGGCGGCAGAGGGGCGGGCCGGAACGCGATGGCTACGGAGCGAAGGGCGGGAGGGTGAGGGAGCGCTGTGCCACCCCGGCGCCGGCATGCTGGGAGCGGTAGTCTTCCGGCACCGGGCTTCCGGGCGGCCATGTTGCTTTTGCACGGCATGCTGGGAGCGGTAGTCTTCCGGCACTGAGATTCTGGGCAGCCATGTTGCTTTTGCACGCATGCTGGGAGCGGTAGTCTTCCGGCACCGGGCTTCCGGGCGGCCCTTTTAGTCTGCACGGCACGCTGGGAGCTATAGTTTTCTGGCAGGGTTTTCCCGGCAGCCGTTTTAGTCTGCAGGGCATGCCGGGAGGTGCAGTCTTCCCGTACTGGCCTTCTGGGAGACCGTGTTGCGCCTCCCGAGGTGGCGGGAGGTGCGGTTCTCTGTCAGCGGGGTTCCCAGCAGCCGTTCGCGTTGTGCTCTGGGGCAGGCCAGCAGCTGTACTTCCAGGTGCCTGTGCCTTCTCCGCCCTGCAGCAGTGGCCCGCTGGGGGTGTGTGTGTGTGTGTGTGTGTGTGTGTGTGGTCCTTACCGGACACGTGTCGCTCGGGTGTCGAAAAAGCAGTACTGCACCGTGGCGCATGCACACGGCGGCCGGCCATGCTCCCTGCTGCCTCGGGGTGTCCAAAAAGCGGTATTGCACGAAAAGGGGGGGGGCGCGCGTGCGCACTGCGTTCCGCCGCGCTCACTGCTGCCACCCGGTGTCCAAAAAGCGGTACTGCACCCGGTGGGGGGGGGCGTGCGTGCGCACACAGGCGGCGAGCACATGCTCAGTGCCGGTCGCCATGTTTGCCGCTGCTCTCCGCCGTTTCGGGAACGGGTAAGCGAATGGCGCGTGCTCGTCGCCCCTTCCCGGTGCTCACGGAGCGGCCACGGGCACGGGCAGCCTCGGGGCGCTCGCTGGGAGCCCGGGCTGCCGCGGCGGGCTGCGGTTCGCACGCTGTGAGCCGCCCGGCTGCAGCGCCGCGCCGCGAGCACGCGAGTGCGCCATTGCGGGTCTCGCCTCCCTTCGTGCTCCCCCCGCCCGTCGGGCTCCCCCTCGCTCCCCCCTCCCCTCGACTCCCCTCGCTCCCCCCGCCCCGCGGCTCCCCCTCGCTCCCCCCGCCCTCGGGCTCCCCCTCGCTCCCCCCCGCCCCTCGGGCTCCCCCTCGCTCCCCCCCGCCCCTCGGGTCCTCCCCCTCGCTCCCCCCTCCCCTCGGGTTCTCCCTCGCTCCCCCTCCCCTCGGGTCTCCCCCTCCCTCGCTCCCCCCCTCCCCCTCGGCTCCCCCTCGCTCCCCCCTCCCCTCGGGCTCCCCCTCGCTCCCCCCTCCCCTCGGGCTCCCCTCGCTCCCCCCTCCCCTCGGCTCCCCCTGCTCCCCCCCTCCCTCGGGCTCCCCTCGCTGCCCCCTCCCCTCGGGTTCCCCCTCGCTCCCCCCTCCCCTCGGGTTCCCCCTCGCTCCCCCCTCCCCTCGGGCTCCCCCTGCTCTCCCCCTCCCCTCGGCTCCCCCTGCTTCCCCCTCCCCTCGGGCTCCCCCTCTGCTCCCCCCTCCCCTCGGGCTCCCCCTCTGCTCCCCCCTCCCCTCGGGCTCCCCCTCTGCTCCCCCCTCCCCTCGGGCTCCCCCTGCTTCCCCCTCCCCTCGGGCTCCCCTCGCTCCCCCCTCCCCTCGGGCTCCCCCTGCTCCCCCCTCCCCTCGGGTTCCCCCTGCTCCCCCCTCCCTCGGCTCCCCCTCTGCTCCCCCCTCCCCTCGGGCTCCCCCTCGCTCCCCCCTCCCTCGGGCTCCCCCTCGCTCCCCCCCTCCCCTCGGGCTCCCTCTCGCTCCCCCCTCCCCTCGGGCTCCCCCTGCTCCCCCCCTCCCCTCGGGCTCCCCCTGCTCCCCCTCCCCTCGGGGTCCCCCGGCGGCAGGGAAGCAAGATGGCGGCGAGCAGGGAGGGCGTTTTGGTTGTGCGGCGGGTGAGGGCGGAGGCGGCGTGGAGGGAGGGACGTGGGGCCCCCGGTGAGGCGAACGCGCAGGTTCGGGGGCGTCGGGCTGCGTCCCGCCCGCTGCGGCCGTCGCTGCGTGGAGGCGGCGGTGCGGGGCGAGTGGGGGGGGCGGGCTGGGGCCGGGTGCCGGGAGCGGCGGGAGCGCGGGGCAGGGTGTGCTGGAGCGCGGGTGCGACGTTGCGTTTTGCGTGTGCGGCGTTTAGGGCGCCGGTCCGTTGGCGGCGCGGGCCGGGCTGGAGCGGGGGGCAGGCGGGCCCCGGAGCAGGGTTGCGGCGCGGCGTCGGCCCTGTAGTGTTTCCAAACAGTTTCCTCTGTAACGTATGATGCAAGGCGGTGTATTAAGACCTTTCCTTTGAGGAAAGAAGGAAAAGAAAGAAAGGGGGGGCGGGGGGGGAAAAAACATGGAAAGAGAAAAAGAACTCGCGTCAGTCGAAGTGTTTTCTTGGAAGCGAAATGCAGTTTTCTCTCTTCGTTACAGAGGCGGAACCGACGATCGCAAATGCTGACAAAGAGCAAAGGCGGACGAGCGAGCAGTTTTTGCGCTTAGTCCCTGAGGGAGGGGCGGGCTGAAACGAGGAAGCAAGAACGCAGCAGCGGACCCTCGATCTCCCCAGAAGCTGTGGCAGTAGGAGGCGTTCTGGCCCGGGTAACTAAGGTAACTCTTGATGCGGAACGTTCGTTATTTCGGGCCTTCCGGAGGCAGCGCTGAGGACTAAGCGACCCGTTGTTACCCTGCGGCTATCGTTAACCGTAGCTGCCTTAGTTTTGCTTTGGTTGTTTGTGTTTTGTTTTGTTATCGTACACGCGTACGTAGAAAAGGAAAGATAGGGTATTTAATTTTTAGATTCATTGCTACGGCTGAAGTTGAAGAGACCAGAAAAACGTAAGCGAGCCAAAGTAATAAAATGAAAAGGAACCGAGCGAGAGCCGTCTCCGTCGCCCCAAAAGGGAAAGCCCGTTCCTCCCGGCGAGGAAGGTTCGCCGTTAATAGCGATCGGAATAACAGGTGACCGACATCTAACGGAAGGTGCGTACGCGTTACAGAAAGGATGCCACGTCCATCCGTTTCTGCGCGCGTGACTTTCTGTGTCTGCGAAGCGTCGTGCTTTAAGAGCCCCAAGGCAGCAAATTCCTGTCTTAGGGAACGGCGGTCAGGTGGCCAGAGGGAGAGGGAAGCGTGCGAATTGTAAAACGAAGAGATGGCTTTCAGGAAGGCTCAGTTAGCGCGACCCCAGGTTGATTGCCTGGCAATGGCATTTGGGGCAGCAGGAAGGCGGCAGCTAGAAGAAAAGTGAAAGCCTTGCGGAATTAAGGCTCCTTCTCGTGTATTAGATGCGCTTTTGTGGTTAGAAACAACTTTGGATTGTTACGATTTTCTGCCGACCTTTGAATCGATTTATTTCCTTCCTTCCTTCCTTCCTTCCTTCCTTCCTTCGCTCTGTGCTTTTGTGGGCAGCGCACACTCTCGGGCAAGACGCAGGAGTTCAGCTGCGCAGCCTGCCAGAGAAGCATCGCCCGCGAGGCCTCGCTAGCCTCGAGCTGTAGGCGCCGATGCACATGGCCCGTTCTGTCGGGCGCGAAGATTTGGCTGTCGGAATTTCAGCTTGGCTTTACGCCCTGTAGCGGTGCTGTTTTTGTCTTTATAAATTGCGCTACTCCTAGGCGTTGGGCACGTCGGGGAACGGCTGCGTGCTGCCGTGAAGAAGTGCGGGCTCCCGCCCTCAGCCCTTTGTCGGCAAGTTCTCGGGTGCCGAGAGCGGCCGGGGACTCCGAACGCCGGCGGAAAGGTTCTCTGCCCGCTCCTGACGAGGAGCCTTCGGCCGCGGGAAGCTCGGCGGCGTCCTTCCCGCGCTCGTGAGTCGTAAGCCGCGCTTCGCCAGGCCGGCAGGGGAGGGTGTGTGTGTGGGGGGGGAATAGCGCCTGGCAGCCCGGCGGCTCCGGCGTCGCTGTTGCTAGCGGGGCCCCGAGGTCCGTGTGCAGCCTCAGCTGCCTGTCGGGAGCTTTGTTTCGGTGCGTTTGCCTGGCAAAAGCGGCGAGGGAGGCCTCAAATAGGAATTTTCGCGGCTAGGTGGGTAAGCTGTGCCCCCAGCTGCCTTTGCCTTGCTTTGCCGCTTAGCGTCGTCACGGCGACTTGGGAGCCCGCGATAAAATCCGTTACGGGGCTGAAGGGAGGCCCTGCGTTTGCCCCCGCTTGGTTGGGAAACCGTCGTTAAAGCTTGGGGGGGGGCGGGACGAAGCTCCGAAAGGAGACTCTGCCGGTGACCTCGGCGGTCCGATTCGTTTGCAGGCTGACGTTCCGAGGGCCGGCGAGCGGAAGAGGAGCGGCTCAGCCCGTTCGGTTGACTTCGGCGATACTGTTTTAAGAAGCGCGTAAGTACAGAAGGGGTCTGGGGGGGGGGTTTGAGCAGGACAGGAAAGAGCGAGGAAGATTGGAGAGTGTGGAGAAACTAGATGCCGCGGGCACTGAAGCTGTGAAGGGCTGAGAGAATTTGGCTTAAGCATCTGAAAGGGGCTGCTAACGCGCGAGGAGCGGTAAAATACCGTCGCTGAACGCCAGGCTCCTTTGCAGCCCTCCGTCCCCCTCGGCAGCCTTCTCGTTCTGTTTCGCGCCTCTGTTCAGCTCCCCGTCCGCCCGTTTGCCTCCCTCTCCCTCTTCTGCCTGCGCTGTCCCCTTTCTCTGTCTGCCTTTGCCTCCCTCTTTTTCCCTCGCCGCCTTTGTGGCCAGCTCTCCCCCCTTCTCGTTCTCTTCAGAGTTAAGGTGCAAATAAGCCGTATTAAGATGCTGGTGTTGAAAGCTTTAAGCATTTCCCCACCGCCCGCCCGCCCTCCCCCCCCCCCCCAAAAAAAAAATGCATCTTGTTTTTCCTTTTTGGTGTATCATAATATGTAGATGCCGTAAATCTCTTTGAGACTGGGAACATCTGTTTTACCATCTCATTCCCGTTTAACAAGCACCATCTACTATTAGGCTCTCAGGAGCGCAGCGATCGCGGAAGGACACGTCTTTTGAGATGTGCCTTTGCAAAGGTGGTTCGGCCGCCTGGGGGGATGGATCAAAGCCTTGGAGGCTGCCTCCGAGCTGTTTCATTTCGTTCTGAATTTCTTCCTTTCTTTGCTTTCTCCTAGGGCGTCTGTCAGCTAACGAGTAAAGAAGGTGGAACGGCCCGTCCGCGCAGGAGAACTGACGCACGGTAAACGTGAATACGCCAGACCTCCGCTACGTCACGGGCGTTTGTTTACGTCCGTGCGTTCAAATCTCTAGTTGCGCGTTCGGGACGCGGCATCTGCCCGGTATCCGACTCCTCCGTGTAGCGCAGAAGGCGCTGTACAGCTGCCGGTCTCTACGGAGGTTGTTAGCGAGGAGGAGAACGGCGTGTTCCAGCTCGTGGCCGCCAAACGGGCTCCTTTAGGTCCGCTTTCAGACTTGGGGCCTGCTTCATCGGTCTGCTTGGACGTGGTTTCTCGGGGGAACGCGAGCGCTTTCCCCGTGCTTTTCCTGTGTCGAAACCGGTAGTTTATAGGCCAGAGCGGTTGTGCCGTACCTTCTTTGAGAGGCGTTTCGTCCTCGCCGCGGGCTTCTGGGAAAATAAATTGGACGGAATTGCCGAAGGTGCGCCTTGAAATAGGCGGTAAATCTAGAAGCGTGCTCTGGATTGCGAGGGGCTCGTAGCTTGGTCTTTGTCCTCAACGTCTGCTTTTCTTTTGCTCTTATTGCAGGCTTCCCTCCGACGATCGGCGTCGCTGCGGCGTCTCGTGTTTCACGGGCAGCGCGCTCTATTCAGTAGGGACGTGAGAACTCCTGCGCTCCCGGAGAGCCCGGGATCCCTGCTCCGGGCTGGTCATTTGAGGCCTTTGTGCGGAGCGTTCTTTCTAGTTACGCGCCCCGCGTGAGCCTCTCCTTCGGCTGTTTTCCCAAGCGTTGGAAATGCTTCTGGAAACGCTGTCGTTTCCGAAACGTTTCGCCGTGCCCTTGCCGGTAGGGGATCCGTGAGAGCGGGGAGAGGCGGCCGACGTCTGCGCGAGGAAAGAAGCGTGGCGCAAAGAAGGGACCTCTTTGGCCCGCCTGGTCCGCTTTAGAGAGTTTTCTTCTGGACCTGAAGATCGGGTCTGCGAGTGCCACGCGCAGCGCACGCGTTTGTTCCCCCCCCCCCCCCCCCCCCCCGTTCTTTTAGCGAGACCGTGCGTGTCCTCGAGCTGTTTGTCCCGAGGGCGGAGTCGCTGCGGGAATTGCTGGGGAGGCCCTGACGGCGGGACGTGAGAAAGACGCCTTTGACCGCGAGCGTGCGGCCGAAGAAACGTCAGCCGAGGGATCCCAGTAAAGAACTGCTCGCCTAGGTTTGCTGCCTCGCAACGCGTCGTCAGAGTTTTTTACGAACGCTCCTCCTCGGGGAAGCGCCTGTTCGTTCCGTGAATACGAGCGCAAAAAACGCGCACGTTACCGACCCTTGAAAGCGAGTCCGTGGCGCTGGGGTAGCGTGCGTAGCCGAGCCTAAATCCCGTAGTAACTCCTTTCGATGTCGTTCTCTTCTACGAAAGCCCTTAGAGCAGATGAAAACATTTCTCGCCCTCTCTTGTTTGTCGAATGGGCCACGATACCGAGAAAAACCTGCGGCGAAGGAGACGTAGTAGCGGGTTTCCCTAGAGAAGGTGTCTTGTGCTGTGCTCGAGGGCTTGCCGTGCGTTTTGTCCGAGGGCGGGCGGCGAATGCCCGCTTTCCTCTCGAGCGGCCCCTGGGGAGCAGAAAGTTGTGCCTTGGAGGCAAACTCTTTCTTGCAGCTGGCTTTGAAGAAGCTGCCTAGCCGCGCAAGTAACGGCAGTGCTGGGGAGTCGCTGGAAGCGCTTAAAGAGCGTCTTTCCCTTTTAGAGAAGGCGATGCGCTTTCCTTGCTAATTCCCGTAGTAACTAATGGAGCCAGGTAAGTGGTACCTAGGTGAGCGAGCCGTTAGTCTTTCTGCCTAGGAATAGCCTTTAGGCTGCGATCGCTGCTAGAAAAGGCCGGCTCTTTTCGAAACGGAACGAGCCTTTGGCGGCACTGCAGGAAACGAGCTAAAAAGGTGATGGGAATAGTAACGTTTTCATGCTTTAACGTGCCAGGCGTACTGTGTGCCAGCATCTCGTGCTGTTGAATAATAAAAACTGAGCAGTCTGTCAAGCAAATAGCGTGGCTTGCTTTGGCCTGTTTATTTCGTTTAACAATCAGTAAAGGCAGGAGGTGGAAAGTCCTAAAGAAGAAGGGCTGCTTCTTGGAACGCTTGCAAATTGTCCCATTAAGTAGGTGGGTGGGGTTTTTTGTTTGTTTGTTTGTTTGTTTGTTTGTTAAGTGCAGCCTCTGCCTCTTTTTTGTCTGTGGAGTATTTTGCAACGCCGTTCAAAGGAAAGCGCTGTTCCTGAAGCCTCCGGGAGAAGCGGCTCGAGCACGACACGCAGCGACTCTGCGCCTCGCAGCAGGCGCTGTAAATAAGGGCGGGTGAGCTGAGGCGAGGGCGGTGAAATCTGTGCAAAGGGCGGGCGGGCAGGCGGGGGGGCTCTGCGGGGCGCTGCGGCGGGGTGCGGGTGCCGAGGGCGGGCGGGCGGGCGGCGGGCAGAGGGGCGGGCCGGAACGCGATGGCTACGGAGCGAAGGGCGGGAGGGTGAGGGAGCGCTGTGCCACCCCGGCGCCGGGCATGCTGGGAGCGGTAGTCTTCCGGCACCGGGCTTCCGGGCGGCCATGTTGCTTTTGCACGGCATGCTGGGAGCGGTAGTCTTCCGGCACTGAGATTCCGGGCAGCCATGTTGCTTTTGCACGGCATGCTGGGAGCGGTAGTCTTCCGGCACCGGGCTTCCGGGCGGCCCTTTTAGTCTGCACGGCACGCTGGGAGCTATAGTTTTCTGGCAGGGGTTTTCCCGGCAGCCGTTTTAGTCTGCAGGGCATGCCGGGAGGTGCAGTCTTCCCGTACTGGCCTTCTGGGAGACCGTGTTGCGCCTCCCGAGGTGGCGGGAGGTGCGGTTCTCTGTCAGCGGGTTCCCAGCAGCCGTTCGCGTTGTGCTCTGGGGCAGGCCAGCAGCTGTACTTCCAGGTGCCTGTGCCTTCTCCGCCCTGCAGCAGTGGCCCGCTGGGGGTGTGTGTGTGTGTGTGTGTGTGTGTGTGTGGTCCTTACCGGACACGTGTCGCTCGGGTGTCGAAAAAGCAGTACTGCACCGTGGCGCATGCACACGGCGGCCGGCCATGCTCCCTGCTGCCCTCGGGGTGTCCAAAAAGCGGTATTGCACGAAAAGGGGGGGGGCGCGCGTGCGCACTGCGTTCCGCCGCGCTCACTGCTGCCACCCGGTGTCCAAAAAGCGGTACTGCACCCGGTGGGGGGGGGCGTGCGTGCGCACTGCGTTCCGCCGCGCTCACTGCTGCCACCCGGTGTCCAAAAAGCGGTACTGCACCCGGTGGGGGGGGGCGTGCGTGCGCACTGCGTTCCGCCGCGCTCACTGCTGCCACCCGGTGTCCAAAAAGCGGTACTGCACCCGGTGGGGGGGGGCGTGCGTGCGCACACAGGCGGCGAGCACATGCTCAGTGCCGGTCGCCATGTTTGCCGCTGCTCTCCGCCGTTTCGGGAACGGGTAAGCGAATGGCGCGTGCTCGTCGCCCCTTCCCGGTGCTCACGGAGCGGCCACGGGCACGGGCAGCCTCGGGGCGCTCGCTGGGAGCCCCGGGCTGCCGCGGCGGGCTGCGGTTCGCACGCGTGAGCCGCCCGGCTGCAGCGCCGCGCCGCGAGCACGCGAGTGCGCCATTGCGGGTCTCGCCTCCCTTCGTGCTCCCCCCGCCCGTCGGGCTCCCCCTCGCTCCCCCCTCCCCTCGGACTCCCCCTCGCTCCCCCCGCCCCGCGGGCTCCCCCTCGCTCCCCCCGCCCCTCGGGCTCCCCCTCGCTCCCCCCGCCCCTCGGCTCCCCTCGCTCCCCCCTCCCCTCGGGTTCTCCCTCGCTCCCCCCTCCCCTCGGGTTCTCCCTCGCTCCCCCCTCCCCTCGGGCTCCCCCTCTGCTCCCCCCTCCCCTCGGGCTCCCCCTCGCTCCCCCCTCCCCTCGGGCTCCCCCTCGCTCCCCCCTCCCCTCGGGCTCCCTCTCGCTCCCCCCTCCCCTCGGGCTCCCCCTGCTCCCCCCCTCCCCTCGGGCTCCCCCTCGCTGCCCCCTCCCCTCGGGTTCCCCCTCGCTCCCCCCTCCCCTCGGGTTCCCCCTCGCTCCCCCCTCCCCTCGGGCTCCCCCTGCTCTCCCCCTCCCCTCGGGCTCCCCCTGCTTCCCCCTCCCCTCGGGCTCCCCCTCTGCTCCCCCCTCCCCTCGGGCTCCCCCTCTGCTCCCCCCTCCCCTCGGGCTCCCCCTCTGCTCCCCCCTCCCCTCGGGCTCCCCCTGCTTCCCCCTCCCCTCGGGCTCCCCCTCGCTCCCCCCTCCCCTCGGGCTCCCCCTGCTCCCCCCCTCCCCTCGGGTTCCCCCTGCTCCCCCCTCCCCTCGGGCTCCCCCTCTGCTCCCCCCTCCCCTCGGGCTCCCCCTCGCTCCCCCCTCCCCTCGGGCTCCCCCTCGCTCCCCCCTCCCCTCGGGCTCCCCCTCGCTCCCCCCTCCCCTCGGGCTCCCCCTGCTCCCCCCCTCCCCTCGGGCTCCCCCTGCTCCCCCCTCCCCTCGGGGTCCCCCGGCGGCAGGGAAGCAAGATGGCGGCGAGCAGGGAGGGCGTTTTGGTTGTGCGGCGGGTGAGGGCGGAGGCGGCGTGGAGGGAGGGACGTGGGGCCCCCGGTGAGGCGAACGCGCAGGTTCGGGGGCGTCGGGCTGCGTCCCGCCCGCTGCGGCCGTCGCTGCGTGGAGGCGGCGGTGCGGGGCGAGTGGGGGGGGGCGGGCTGGGGCCGGGTGCCGGGAGCGGCGGGAGCGCGGGGCAGGGTGTGCTGGAGCGCGGGTGCGACGTTGCGTTTTGCGTGTGCGGCGTTTAGGGCGCCGGTCCGTTGGCGGCGCGGGCCGGGCTGGAGCGGGGGGGCAGGCGGGCCCCGGAGCAGGGTTGCGGCGCGGCGTCGGCCCTGTAGTGTTTCCAAACAGTTTCCTCTGTAACGTATGATGCAAGGCGGTGTATTAAGACCTTTCCTTTGAGGGAAAGAAGGAAAAAGAAAGAAAGGGGGGGCGGGGGGGGAAAAAACATGGGAAAGAGAAAAAGAACTCGCGTCAGTCGAAGTGTTTTCTTGGAAGCGAAATGCAGTTTTCTCTCTTCGTTACAGAGGCGGAACCGACGATCGCAAATGCTGACAAAGAGCAAAGGCGGACGAGCGAGCAGTTTTTTGCGCTTAGTCCCTGAGGGAGGGGCGGGCTGAAACGAGGAAGCAAGAACGCAGCAGCGGACCCTCGATCTCCCCAGAAGCTGTGGCAGTAGGAGGCGTTCTGGCCCGGGTAACTAAGGTAACTCTTGATGCGGAACGTTCGTTATTTCGGCCTTCCGGAGGCAGCGCTGAGGACTAAGCGACCCGTTGTTACCCTGCGGCTATCGTTAACCGTAGCTGCCTTAGTTTTGCTTTGGTTGTTTGTGTTTTGTTTTGTTATCGTACACGCGTACGTAGAAAAGGAAAGATAGGGTATTTAATTTTTAGATTCATTGCTACGGCTGAAGTTGAAGAGACCAGAAAAACGTAAGCGAGCCAAAGTAATAAAATGAAAAGGAACCGAGCGAGAGCCGTCTCCGTCGCCCCAAAAGGGAAAGCCCGTTCCTCCCGGCGAGGAAGGTTCGCCGTTAATAGCGATCGGAATAACAGGTGACCGACATCTAACGGAAGGTGCGTACGCGTTACAGAAAGGATGCCACGTCCATCCGTTTCTGCGCGCGTGACTTTCTGTGTCTGCGAAGCGTCGTGCTTTAAGAGCCCCAAGGCAGCAAATTCCTGTCTTAGGGGAACGGCGGTCAGGTGGCCAGAGGGAGAGGGAAGCGTGCGAATTGTAAAACGAAGAGATGGCTTTCAGGAAGGCTCAGTTAGCGCGACCCCAGGTTGATTGCCTGGCAATGGCATTTGGGGCAGCAGGAAGGCGGCAGCTAGAAGAAAAGTGAAAGCCTTGCGGAATTAAGGCTCCTTCTCGTGTATTAGATGCGCTTTTGTGGTTAGAAACAACTTTGGATTGTTACGATTTTCTGCCGACCTTTGAATCGATTTATTTCCTTCCTTCCTTCCTTCCTTCCTTCCTTCCTTCGCTCTGTGCTTTTGTGGGCAGCGCACACTCTCGGGCAAGACGCAGGAGTTCAGCTGCGCAGCCTGCCAGAGAAGCATCGCCCGCGAGGCCTCGCTAGCCTCGAGCTGTAGGCGCCGATGCACATGGCCCGTTCTGTCGGGCGCGAAGATTTGGCTGTCGGAATTTCAGCTTGGCTTTACGCCCTGTAGCGGTGCTGTTTTTGTCTTTATAAATTGCGCTACTCCTAGGCGTTGGGCACGTCGGGGAACGGCTGCGTGCTGCCGTGAAGAAGTGCGGGCTCCCGCCCTCAGCCCTTTGTCGGCAAGTTCTCGGGTGCCGAGAGCGGCCGGGGGACTCCGAACGCCGGCGGAAAGGTTCTCTGCCCGCTCCTGACGAGGAGCCTTCGGCCGCGGGAAGCTCGGCGGCGTCCTTCCCGCGCTCGTGAGTCGTAAGCCGCGCTTCGCCAGGCCGGCAGGGGAGGGTGTGTGTGTGGGGGGGGAATAGCGCCTGGCAGCCCGGCGGCTCCGGCGTCGCTGTTGCTAGCGGGGCCCCGAGGTCCGTGTGCAGCCTCAGCTGCCTGTCGGGAGCTTTGTTTCGGTGCGTTTGCCTGGCAAAAGCGGCGAGGGAGGCCTCAAATAGGAATTTTCGCGGCTAGGTGGGTAAGCTGTGCCCCCAGCTGCCTTTGCCTTGCTTTGCCGCTTAGCGTCGTCACGGCGACTTGGGAGCCCGCGATAAAATCCGTTACGGGGCTGAAGGGAGGCCCTGCGTTTGCCCCGCTTGGTTGGGAAACCGTCGTTAAAGCTTGGGGGGGGGGCGGGGACGAAGCTCCGAAAGGAGACTCTGCCGGTGACCTCGGCGGTCCGATTCGTTTGCAGGCTGACGTTCCGAGGGCCGGCGAGCGGAAGAGGAGCGGCTCAGCCCGTTCGGTTGACTTCGGCGATACTGTTTTAAGGAAGCGCGTAAGTACAGAAGGGGTCTGGGGGGGGGGGTTTTGAGCAGGACAGGAAAGAGCGAGGAAGATTGGAGAGTGTGGAGAAACTAGATGCCGCGGGCACTGAAGCTGTGAAGGGCTGAGAGAATTTGGGCTTAAGCATCTGAAAGGGGCTGCTAACGCGCGAGGAGCGGTAAAATACCGTCGCTGAACGCCAGGCTCCTTTGCAGCCCTCCGTCCCCCTCGGCAGCCTTCTCGTTCTGTTTCCGCGCCTCTGTTCAGCTCCCCGTCCGCCCGTTTGCCTCCCTCTCCCTCTTCTGCCCTGCGCTGTCCCCTTTCTCTGTCTGCCTTTGCCTCCCTCTTTTTCCCTCGCCGCCTTTGTGGCCAGCTCTCCCCCCTTCTCGTTCTCTTCAGAGTTAAGGTGCAAATAAGCCGTATTAAGATGCTGGTGTTGAAAGCTTTAAGCATTTCCCCACCGCCCGCCCGCCCTCCCCCCCCCCCCAAAAAAAAAATGCATCTTGTTTTTCCTTTTTGGTGTATCATAATATGTAGATGCCGTAAATCTCTTTGAGACTGGGAAACATCTGTTTTACCATCTCATTCCCGTTTAACAAGCACCATCTACTATTAGGCTCTCAGGAGCGCAGCGATCGCGGAAGGACACGTCTTTTGAGATGTGCCTTTGCAAAGGTGGTTCGGCCGCCTGGGGGGATGGATCAAAGCCTTGGAGGCTGCCTCCGAGCTGTTTCATTTCGTTCTGAATTTCTTCCTTTCTTTGCTTTCTCCTAGGGCGTCTGTCAGCTAACGAGTAAAGAAGGTGGAACGGCCCGTCCGCGCAGGAGAACTGACGCACGGTAAACGTGAATACGCCAGACCTCCGCTACGTCACGGGCGTTTGTTTACGTCCGTGCGTTCAAATCTCTAGTTGCGCGTTCGGGACGCGGCATCTGCCCGGTATCCGACTCCTCCGTGTAGCGCAGAAGGCGCTGTACAGCTGCCGGTCTCTACGGGAGGTTGTTAGCGAGGAGGAGAACGGCGTGTTCCAGCTCGTGGCCGCCAAACGGGCTCCTTTAGGTCCGCTTTCAGACTTGGGGCCTGCTTCATCGGTCTGCTTGGACGTGGTTTCTCGGGGGGAACGCGAGCGCTTTCCCCGTGCTTTTCCTGTGTCGAAACCGGTAGTTTATAGGCCAGAGCGGTTGTGCCGTACCTTCCTTTGAGAGGCGTTTCGTCCTCGCCGCGGGCTTCTGGGAAAATAAATTGGATGGAATTGCCGAAGGTGCGCCTTGAAATAGGCGGTAAATCTAGAAGCGTGTCTGGATTGCGAGGGGCTCGTAGCTTGGTCTTTGTCCTCAACGTCTGCTTTTCTTTTGCTCTTATTGCAGGCTTCCCTCCGACGATCGGCGTCGCTGCGGCGTCTCGTGTTTCACGGGCAGCGCGCTCTATTCAGTAGGGACGTGAGAACTCCTGCGCTCCCGGAGAGCCCGGGATCCCTGCTCCGGGCTGGTCATTTGAGGCCTTTGTGCGGAGCGTTCTTTCTAGTTACGCGCCCCGCGTGAGCCTCTCCTTCGGCTGTTTTCCCAAGGCGTTGGAAATGCTTCTGGGAAACGCTGTCGTTTCCGAAACGTTTCGCCGTGCCCTTGCCGGTAGGGGATCCCGTGAGAGCGGGGAGAGGCGGCCGACGTCTGCGCGAGGAAAGAAGCGTGGCGCAAAGAAGGGACCTCTTTGGCCCGCCTGGTCCGCTTTAGAGAGTTTTCTTCTGGACCTGAAGATCGGGTCTGCGAGTGCCACGCGCAGCGCACGCGTTTGTTCCCCCCCCCCCCCCCCCCCCCCGTTCTTTTAGCGAGACCGTGCGTGTCCTCGAGCTGTTTGTCCCGAGGGCGGAGTCGCTGCGGGAATTGCTGGGGAGGCCCTGACGGCGGGACGTGAGAAAGACGCCTTTGACCGCGAGCGTGCGGCCGAAGAAACGTCAGCCGAGGGATCCCAGTAAAGAACTGCTCGCCTAGGTTTGCTGCCTCGCAACGCGTCGTCAGAGTTTTTTACGAACGCTCCTCCTCGGGGAAGCGCCTGTTCGTTCCGTGAATACGAGCGCAAAAAACGCGCACGTTACCGACCCTTGAAAGCGAGTCCGTGGCGCTGGGGTAGCGTGCGTAGCCGAGCCTAAATCCCGTAGTAACTCCTTTCGATGTCGTTCTCTTCTACGAAAGCCCTTAGAGCAGATGAAAACATTTCTCGCCCTCTCTTGTTTGTCGAATGGGCCACGATACCGAGAAAAACCTGCGGCGAAGGAGACGTAGTAGCGGGTTTCCCTAGAGAAGGTGTCTTGTGCTGTGCTCGAGGGCTTGCCGTGCGTTTTGTCCGAGGGCGGGCGGCGAATGCCCGCTTTCCTCTCGAGCGGCCCCTGGGGAGCAGAAAGTTGTGCCTTGGAGGCAAACTCTTTCTTGCAGCTGGCTTTGAAGAAGCTGCCTAGCCGCGCAAAGTAACGGCAGTGCTGGGGAGTCGCTGGAAGCGCTTAAAAGAGCGTCTTTCCCTTTTAGAGAAGGCGATGCGCTTTCCTTGCTAATTCCCGTAGTAACTAATGGAGCCAGGTAAGTGGTACCTAGGTGAGCGAGCCGTTAGTCTTTCTGCCCTAGGAATAGCCTTTAGGCTGCGATCGCTGCTAGAAAAGGCCGGCTCTTTTCGAAACGGAACGAGCCTTTGGCGGCACTGCAGGAAACGAGCTAAAAAGGTGATGGGAATAGTAACGTTTTCATGCTTTAACGTGCCAGACGTACTGTGTGCCAGCATCTCGTGCTGTTGAATAATAAAAACTGAGCAGTCTGTCAAGCAAATAGCGTGGCTTGCTTTGGCCTGTTTATTTCGTTTAACAATCAGTAAAGGCAGGAGGTGGAAAGTCCTAAAGAAGAAGGGCTGCTTCTTGGAACGCTTGCAAATTGTCCCATTAAGTAGGTGGGTGGGGGTTTTTTGTTTGTTTGTTTGTTTGTTTGTTTGTTTGTTTGTTAAGTGCAGCCTCTGCCTCTTTTTTGTCTGTGGAGTATTTTGCAACGCCGTTCAAAGGAAAGCGCTGTTCCTGAAGCCTCCGGGAGAAGCGGCTCGAGCACGACACGCAGCGACTCTGCGCCTCGCAGCAGGCGCTGTAAATAAGGGCGGGTGAGCTGAGGCGAGGGCGGTGAAATCTGTGCAAAGGGCGGGCGGGCAGGCGGGGGGGCTCTGCGGGGCGCTGCGGCGGGGTGCGGGTGCCGAGGGCGGGCGGGCGGGCGGCGGGCAGAGGGGCGGGCCGGAACGCGATGGCTACGGAGCGAAGGGCGGGAGGGTGAGGGAGCGCTGTGCCACCCCGGCGCCGGGCATGCTGGGAGCGGTAGTCTTCCGGCACCGGGCTTCCGGGCGGCCATGTTGCTTTTGCACGGCATGCTGGGAGCGGTAGTCTTCCGGCACTGAGATTCCGGGCAGCCATGTTGCTTTTGCACGGCATGCTGGGAGCGGTAGTCTTCCGGCACCGGGCTTCCGGGCGGCCCTTTTAGTCTGCACGGCACGCTGGGAGCTATAGTTTTCTGGCAGGGGTTTTCCCGGCAGCCGTTTTAGTCTGCAGGGCATGCCGGGAGGTGCAGTCTTCCCGTACTGGCCTTCTGGGAGACCGTGTTGCGCCTCCCGAGGTGGCGGGAGGTGCGGTTCTCTGTCAGCGGGGTTCCCAGCAGCCGTTCGCGTTGTGCTCTGGGGCAGGCCAGCAGCTGTACTTCCAGGTGCCTGTGCCTTCTCCGCCCTGCAGCAGTGGCCCGCTGGGGGTGTGTGTGTGTGTGTGTGTGTGTGTGTGTGGTCCTTACCGGACACGTGTCGCTCGGGTGTCCGAAAAAGCAGTACTGCACCGTGGCGCATGCACACGGCGGCCGGCCATGCTCCCTGCTGCCCTCGGGGTGTCCAAAAAGCGGTATTGCACGAAAAGGGGGGGGCGCGCGTGCGCACTGCGTTCCGCCGCGCTCACTGCTGCCACCCGGTGTCCAAAAAGCGGTACTGCACCCGGTGGGGGGGGCGTGCGTGCGCACTGCGTTCCGCCGCGCTCACTGCTGCCACCCGGTGTCCAAAAAGCGGTACTGCACCCGGTGGGGGGGGGCGTGCGTGCGCACTGCGTTCCGCCGCGCTCACTGCTGCCACCCGGTGTCCAAAAAGCGGTACTGCACCCGGTGGGGGGGGGCGTGCGTGCGCACACAGGCGGCGAGCACATGCTCAGTGCCGGTCGCCATGTTTGCCGCTGCTCTCCGCCGTTTCGGGAACGGGTAAGCGAATGGCGCGTGCTCGTCGCCCCTTCCCGGTGCTCACGGAGCGGCCACGGGCACGGGCAGCCTCGGGGCGCTCGCTGGGAGCCCCGGGCTGCCGCGGCGGGCTGCGGTTCGCACGCGTGAGCCGCCCGGCTGCAGCGCCGCGCCGCGAGCACGCGAGTGCGCCATTGCGGGTCTCGCCTCCCTTCGTGCTCCCCCCGCCCGTCGGGCTCCCCCTCGCTCCCCCCTCCCCTCGGACTCCCCCTCGCTCCCCCCGCCCCGCGGGCTCCCCCTCGCTCCCCCCGCCCCTCGGGCTCCCCCTCGCTCCCCTCCCCCGCCCCTCGGGCTCCCCCTCGCTCCCCCCTCCCCTCGGGTTCTCCCTCGCTCCCCCCTCCCCTCGGGTTCTCCCTCGCTCCCCCCTCCCCTCGGGTTCTCCCTCGCTCCCCCCTCCCCTCGGGCTCCCCCTCTGCTCCCCTCCCTCGGCTCCCCCTCGCTCCCCCCTCCCCTCGGGCTCCCCCTCGCTCCCCCCTCCCCTCGGGCTCCCTCTCGCTCCCCCCTCCCCTCGGCTCCCCCTGCTCCCCCCCTCCCCTCGGGCTCCCCCTCGCTGCCCCCTCCCCTCGGGTTCCCCCTCGCTCCCCCCTCCCCTCGGGTTCCCCCTCGCTCCCCCCTCCCCTCGGGCTCCCCCTGCTCTCCCCCTCCCCTCGGGCTCCCCCTGCTTCCCCCTCCCCTCGGGCTCCCCCTCTGCTCCCCCCTCCCCTCGGGCTCCCCTCTGCTCCCCCCTCCCCTCGGGCTCCCCCTCTGCTCCCCCTCCCTCGGGCTCCCCTGCTTCCCCCTCCCCTCGGGCTCCCCCTCGCTCCCCCCTCCCCTCGGGCTCCCCCTGCTCCCCCCCTCCCCTCGGGTTCCCCCTGCTTCCCCTCCCCTCGGGCTCCCCCTCTGCTCCCCCCTCCCCTCGGGCTCCCCCTCGCTCCCCCTCCCCTCGGGCTCCCCCTCGCTCCCCCCTCCCCTCGGGCTCCCTCTCGCTCCCCCCTCCCCTCGGGCTCCCCCTGCTCCCCCCCTCCCCTCGGGCTCCCCCTGCTCCCCCCTCCCCTCGGGGTCCCCCGGCGGCAGGGAAGCAAGATGGCGGCGAGCAGGGAGGGCGTTTTGGTTGTGCGGCGGGTGAGGGCGGAGGCGGCGTGGAGGGAGGGACGTGGGGCCCCCGGTGAGGCGAACGCGCAGGTTCGGGGGCGTCGGGCTGCGTCCCGCCCGCTGCGGCCGTCGCTGCGTGGAGGCGGCGGTGCGGGGCGAGTGGGGGGGGCGGGCTGGGGCCGGGTGCCGGGAGCGGCGGGAGCGCGGGGCAGGGTGTGCTGGAGCGCGGGTGCGACGTTGCGTTTTGCGTGTGCGGCGTTTAGGGCGCCAGTCCGTTGGCGGCGCGGGCCGGGCTGGAGCGGGGGGGCAGGCGGGCCCCGGAGCAGGGTTGCGGCGCGGCGTCGGCCCTGTAGTGTTTCCAAACAGTTTCCTCTGTAACGTATGATGCAAGGCGGTGTATTAAGACCTTTCCTTTGAGGGAAAGAAGGAAAAAGAAAGAAAGGGGGGGCGGGGGGGGGAAAAAACATGGGAAAGAGAAAAAGAACTCGCGTCAGTCGAAGTGTTTTCTTGGAAGCGAAATGCAGTTTTCTCTCTTCGTTACAGAGGCGGAACCGACGATCGCAAATGCTGACAAAGAGCAAAGGCGGACGAGCGAGCAGTTTTTTGCGCTTAGTCCCTGAGGGAGGGGCGGGCTGAAACGAGGAAGCAAGAACGCAGCAGCGGACCCTCGATCTCCCAGAAGCTGTGGCAGTAGGAGGCGTTCTGGCCCGGGTAACTAAGGTAACTCTTGATGCGGAACGTTCGTTATTTCGGCCTTCCGGAGGCAGCGCTGAGGACTAAGCGACCCGTTGTTACCCTGCGGCTATCGTTAACCGTAGCTGCCTTAGTTTTGCTTTGGTTGTTTGTGTTTTGTTTTGTTATCGTACACGCGTACGTAGAAAAGGAAAGATAGGGTATTTAATTTTTAGATTCATTGCTACGGCTGAAGTTGAAGAGACCAGAAAAACGTAAGCGAGCCAAAGTAATAAAATGAAAAGGAACCGAGCGAGAGCCGTCTCCGTCGCCCCAAAAGGGAAAGCCCGTTCCTCCCGGCGAGGAAGGTTCGCCGTTAATAGCGATCGGAATAACAGGTGACCGACATCTAACGGAAGGTGCGTACGCGTTACAGAAAGGATGCCACGTCCATCCGTTTCTGCGCGCGTGACTTTCTGTGTCTGCGAAGCGTCGTGCTTTAAGAGCCCCAAGGCAGCAAATTCCTGTCTTAGGGGAACGGCGGTCAGGTGGCCAGAGGGAGAGGGAAGCGTGCGAATTGTAAAACGAAGAGATGGCTTTCAGGAAGGCTCAGTTAGCGCGACCCCAGGTTGATTGCCTGGCAATGGCATTTGGGGCAGCAGGAAGGCGGCAGCTAGAAGAAAAGTGAAAGCCTTGCGGAATTAAGGCTCCTTCTCGTGTATTAGATGCGCTTTTGTGGTTAGAAACAACTTTGGATTGTTACGATTTTCTGCCGACCTTTGAATCGATTTATTTCCTTCCTTCCTTCCTTCCTTCCTTCCTTCCTTCGCTCTGTGCTTTTGTGGGCAGCGCACACTCTCGGGCAAGACGCAGGAGTTCAGCTGCGCAGCCTGCCAGAGAAGCATCGCCCGCGAGGCCTCGCTAGCCTCGAGCTGTAGGCGCCGATGCACATGGCCCCGTTCTGTCGGGCGCGAAGATTTGGCTGTCGGAATTTCAGCTTGGCTTTACGCCCTGTAGCGGTGCTGTTTTTGTCTTTATAAATTGCGCTACTCCTAGGCGTTGGGCACGTCGGGGAACGGCTGCGTGCTGCCGTGAAGAAGTGCGGGCTCCCGCCCTCAGCCCTTTGTCGGCAAGTTCTCGGGTGCCGAGAGCGGCCGGGGGACTCCGAACGCCGGCGGAAAGGTTCTCTGCCCGCTCCTGACGAGGAGCCTTCGGCCGCGGGAAGCTCGGCGGCGTCCTTCCCGCGCTCGTGAGTCGTAAGCCGCGCTTCGCCAGGCCGGCAGGGGAGGGTGTGTGTGTGGGGGGGGAATAGCGCCTGGCAGCCCGGCGGCTCCGGCGTCGCTGTTGCTAGCGGGGCCCCGAGGTCCGTGTGCAGCCTCAGCTGCCTGTCGGGAGCTTTGTTTCGGTGCGTTTGCCTGGCAAAAGCGGCGAGGGAGGCCTCAAATAGGAATTTTCGCGGCTAGGTGGGTAAGCTGTGCCCCCAGCTGCCTTTGCCTTGCTTTGCCGCTTAGCGTCGTCACGGCGACTTGGGAGCCCGCGATAAAATCCGTTACGGGGCTGAAGGGAGGCCCTGCGTTTGCCCCGCTTGGTTGGGAAACCGTCGTTAAAGCTTGGGGGGGGGGCGGGGACGAAGCTCCGAAAGGAGACTCTGCCGGTGACCTCGGCGGTCCGATTCGTTTGCAGGCTGACGTTCCGAGGGCCGGCGAGCGGAAGAGGAGCGGCTCAGCCCGTTCGGTTGACTTCGGCGATACTGTTTTAAGGAAGCGCGTAAGTACAGAAGGGGTCTGGGGGGGGGGGTTTGAGCAGGACAGGAAAGAGCGAGGAAGATTGGAGAGTGTGGAGAAACTAGATGCCGCGGGCACTGAAGCTGTGAAGGGCTGAGAGAATTTGGGCTTAAGCATCTGAAAGGGGCTGCTAACGCGCGAGGAGCGGTAAAATACCGTCGCTGAACGCCAGGCTCCTTTGCAGCCCTCCGTCCCCCTCGGCAGCCTTCTCGTTCTGTTTCCGCGCCTCTGTTCAGCTCCCCGTCCGCCCGTTTGCCTCCCTCTCCCTCTTCTGCCCTGCGCTGTCCCCTTTCTCTGTCTGCCTTTGCCTCCCTCTTTTTCCCTCGCCGCCTTTGTGGCCAGCTCTCCCCCCTTCTCGTTCTCTTCAGAGTTAAGGTGCAAATAAGCCGTATTAAGATGCTGGTGTTGAAAGCTTTAAGCATTTCCCCACCGCCCGCCCGCCCTCCCCCCCCCCCCAAAAAAAAAATGCATCTTGTTTTTCCTTTTTGGTGTATCATAATATGTAGATGCCGTAAATCTCTTTGAGACTGGGAAACATCTGTTTTACCATCTCATTCCCGTTTAACAAGCACCATCTACTATTAGGCTCTCAGGAGCGCAGCGATCGCGGAAGGACACGTCTTTTGAGATGTGCCTTTGCAAAGGTGGTTCGGCCGCCTGGGGGGATGGATCAAAGCCTTGGAGGCTGCCTCCGAGCTGTTTCATTTCGTTCTGAATTTCTTCCTTTCTTTGCTTTCTCCTAGGGCGTCTGTCAGCTAACGAGTAAAGAAGGTGGAACGGCCCGTCCGCGCAGGAGAACTGACGCACGGTAAACGTGAATACGCCAGACCTCCGCTACGTCACGGGCGTTTGTTTACGTCCGTGCGTTCAAATCTCTAGTTGCGCGTTCGGGACGCGGCATCTGCCCGGTATCCGACTCCTCCGTGTAGCGCAGAAGGCGCTGTACAGCTGCCGGTCTCTACGGGAGGTTGTTAGCGAGGAGGAGAACGGCGTGTTCCAGCTCGTGGCCGCCAAACGGGCTCCTTTAGGTCCGCTTTCAGACTTGGGGCCTGCTTCATCGGTCTGCTTGGACGTGGTTTCTCGGGGGGAACGCGAGCGCTTTCCCCGTGCTTTTCCTGTGTCGAAACCGGTAGTTTATAGGCCAGAGCGGTTGTGCCGTACCTTCCTTTGAGAGGCGTTTCGTCCTCGCCGCGGGCTTCTGGGAAAATAAATTGGATGGAATTGCCGAAGGTGCGCCTTGAAATAGGCGGTAAATCTAGAAGCGTGTCTGGATTGCGAGGGGCTCGTAGCTTGGTCTTTGTCCTCAACGTCTGCTTTTCTTTTGCTCTTATTGCAGGCTTCCCTCCGACGATCGGCGTCGCTGCGGCGTCTCGTGTTTCACGGGCAGCGCGCTCTATTCAGTAGGGACGTGAGAACTCCTGCGCTCCCGGAGAGCCCGGGATCCCTGCTCCGGGCTGGTCATTTGAGGCCTTTGTGCGGAGCGTTCTTTCTAGTTACGCGCCCCGCGTGAGCCTCTCCTTCGGCTGTTTTCCCAAGGCGTTGGAAATGCTTCTGGGAAACGCTGTCGTTTCCGAAACGTTTCGCCGTGCCCTTGCCGGTAGGGGATCCCGTGAGAGCGGGGAGAGGCGGCCGACGTCTGCGCGAGGAAAGAAGCGTGGCGCAAAGAAGGGACCTCTTTGGCCCGCCTGGTCCGCTTTAGAGAGTTTTCTTCTGGACCTGAAGATCGGGTCTGCGAGTGCCACGCGCAGCGCACGCGTTTGTTCCCCCCCCCCCCCCCCCCCCCCCGTTCTTTTAGCGAGACCGTGCGTGTCCTCGAGCTGTTTGTCCCGAGGGCGGAGTCGCTGCGGGAATTGCTGGGGAGGCCCTGACGGCGGGACGTGAGAAAGACGCCTTTGACCGCGAGCGTGCGGCCGAAGAAACGTCAGCCGAGGGATCCCAGTAAAGAACTGCTCGCCTAGGTTTGCTGCCTCGCAACGCGTCGTCAGAGTTTTTTACGAACGCTCCTCCTCGGGGAAGCGCCTGTTCGTTCCGTGAATACGAGCGCAAAAAACGCGCACGTTACCGACCCTTGAAAGCGAGTCCGTGGCGCTGGGGTAGCGTGCGTAGCCGAGCCTAAATCCCGTAGTAACTCCTTTCGATGTCGTTCTCTTCTACGAAAGCCCTTAGAGCAGATGAAAACATTTCTCGCCCTCTCTTGTTTGTCGAATGGGCCACGATACCGAGAAAAACCTGCGGCGAAGGAGACGTAGTAGCGGGTTTCCCTAGAGAAGGTGTCTTGTGCTGTGCTCGAGGGCTTGCCGTGCGTTTTGTCCGAGGGCGGGCGGCGAATGCCCGCTTTCCTCTCGAGCGGCCCCTGGGGAGCAGAAAGTTGTGCCTTGGAGGCAAACTCTTTCTTGCAGCTGGCTTTGAAGAAGCTGCCTAGCCGCGCAAAGTAACGGCAGTGCTGGGGAGTCGCTGGAAGCGCTTAAAAGAGCGTCTTTCCCTTTTAGAGAAGGCGATGCGCTTTCCTTGCTAATTCCCGTAGTAACTAATGGAGCCAGGTAAGTGGTACCTAGGTGAGCGAGCCGTTAGTCTTTCTGCCCTAGGAATAGCCTTTAGGCTGCGATCGCTGCTAGAAAAGGCCGGCTCTTTTCGAAACGGAACGAGCCTTTGGCGGCACTGCAGGAAACGAGCTAAAAAGGTGATGGGAATAGTAACGTTTTCATGCTTTAACGTGCCAGACGTACTGTGTGCCAGCATCTCGTGCTGTTGAATAATAAAAACTGAGCAGTCTGTCAAGCAAATAGCGTGGCTTGCTTTGGCCTGTTTATTTCGTTTAACAATCAGTAAAGGCAGGAGGTGGAAAGTCCTAAAGAAGAAGGGCTGCTTCTTGGAACGCTTGCAAATTGTCCCATTAAGTAGGTGGGTGGGGGTTTTTTGTTTGTTTGTTTGTTTGTTTGTTTGTTTGTTTGTTAAGTGCAGCCTCTGCCTCTTTTTTGTCTGTGGAGTATTTTGCAACGCCGTTCAAAGGAAAGCGCTGTTCCTGAAGCCTCCGGGAGAAGCGGCTCGAGCACGACACGCAGCGACTCTGCGCCTCGCAGCAGGCGCTGTAAATAAGGGCGGGTGAGCTGAGGCGAGGGCGGTGAAATCTGTGCAAAGGGCGGGCGGGCAGGCGGGGGGGCTCTGCGGGGCGCTGCGGCGGGGTGCGGGTGCCGAGGGCGGGCGGGCGGGCGGCGGGCAGAGGGGCGGGCCGGAACGCGATGGCTACGGAGCGAAGGGCGGGAGGGTGAGGGAGCGCTGTGCCACCCCGGCGCCGGGCATGCTGGGAGCGGTAGTCTTCCGGCACCGGGCTTCCGGGCGGCCATGTTGCTTTTGCACGGCATGCTGGGAGCGGTAGTCTTCCGGCACTGAGATTCCGGGCAGCCATGTTGCTTTTGCACGGCATGCTGGGAGCGGTAGTCTTCCGGCACCGGGCTTCCGGGCGGCCCTTTTAGTCTGCACGGCACGCTGGGAGCTATAGTTTTCTGGCAGGGGTTTTCCCGGCAGCCGTTTTAGTCTGCAGGGCATGCCGGGAGGTGCAGTCTTCCCGTACTGGCCTTCTGGGAGACCGTGTTGCGCCTCCCGAGGTGGCGGGAGGTGCGGTTCTCTGTCAGCGGGGTTCCCAGCAGCCGTTCGCGTTGTGCTCTGGGGCAGGCCAGCAGCTGTACTTCCAGGTGCCTGTGCCTTCTCCGCCCTGCAGCAGTGGCCCGCTGGGGGTGTGTGTGTGTGTGTGTGTGTGTGTGTGTGTGGTCCTTACCGGACACGTGTCGCTCGGGTGTCGAAAAAGCAGTACTGCACCGTGGCGCATGCACACGGCGGCCGGCCATGCTCCCTGCTGCCCTCGGGGTGTCCAAAAAGCGGTATTGCACGAAAAGGGGGGGGGCGCGCGTGCGCACTGCGTTCCGCCGCGCTCACTGCTGCCACCCGGTGTCCAAAAAGCGGTACTGCACCCGGTGGGGGGGGCGTGCGTGCGCACTGCGTTCCGCCGCGCTCACTGCTGCCACCCGGTGTCCAAAAAGCGGTACTGCACCCGGTGGGGGGGGGCGTGCGTGCGCACTGCGTTCCGCCGCGCTCACTGCTGCCACCCGGTGTCCAAAAAGCGGTACTGCACCCGGTGGGGGGGGGCGTGCGTGCGCACACAGGCGGCGAGCACATGCTCAGTGCCGGTCGCCATGTTTGCCGCTGCTCTCCGCCGTTTCGGGAACGGGTAAGCGAATGGCGCGTGCTCGTCGCCCCTTCCCGGTGCTCACGGAGCGGCCACGGGCACGGGCAGCCTCGGGGCGCTCGCTGGGAGCCCCGGGCTGCCGCGGCGGGCTGCGGTTCGCACGCGTGAGCCGCCCGGCTGCAGCGCCGCGCCGCGAGCACGCGAGTGCGCCATTGCGGGTCTCGCCTCCCTTCGTGCTCCCCCCGCCCGTCGGGCTCCCCCTCGCTCCCCCCTCCCCTCGGACTCCCCCTCGCTCCCCCCGCCCCGCGGGCTCCCCCTCGCTCCCCCCGCCCCTCGGGCTCCCCCTCGCTCCCCCCGCCCCTCGGGCTCCCCCTCGCTCCCCCCTCCCCTCGGGTTCTCCCTCGCTCCCCCCTCCCCTCGGGTTCTCCCTCGCTCCCCCCTCCCCTCGGGTTCTCCCTCGCTCCCCCCTCCCCTCGGGCTCCCCCTCTGCTCCCCCCTCCCCTCGGGCTCCCCCTCGCTCCCCCCTCCCCTCGGGCTCCCCCTCGCTCCCCCCTCCCCTCGGGCTCCCTCTCGCTCCCCCCTCCCCTCGGGCTCCCCCTGCTCCCCCCCTCCCCTCGGGCTCCCCCTCGCTGCCCCCTCCCCTCGGGTTCCCCCTCGCTCCCCCCTCCCCTCGGGTTCCCCCTCGCTCCCCCCTCCCCTCGGGCTCCCCCTGCTCTCCCCCTCCCCTCGGGCTCCCCCTGCTTCCCCCTCCCCTCGGGCTCCCCCTCTGCTCCCCCCTCCCCTCGGGCTCCCCCTCTGCTCCCCCCTCCCCTCGGGCTCCCCCTCTGCTCCCCCCTCCCCTCGGGCTCCCCCTGCTTCCCCCTCCCCTCGGGCTCCCCCTCGCTCCCCCCTCCCCTCGGGCTCCCCCTGCTCCCCCCCTCCCCTCGGGTTCCCCCTGCTTCCCCCTCCCCTCGGGCTCCCCCTCTGCTCCCCCCTCCCCTCGGGCTCCCCCTCGCTCCCCCCTCCCCTCGGGCTCCCCCTCGCTCCCCCCTCCCCTCGGGCTCCCTCTCGCTCCCCCCTCCCCTCGGGCTCCCCCTGCTCCCCCCCTCCCCTCGGGCTCCCCCTGCTCCCCCCTCCCCTCGGGGTCCCCCGGCGGCAGGGAAGCAAGATGGCGGCGAGCAGGGAGGGCGTTTTGGTTGTGCGGCGGGTGAGGGCGGAGGCGGCGTGGAGGGAGGGACGTGGGGCCCCCGGTGAGGCGAACGCGCAGGTTCGGGGGCGTCGGGCTGCGTCCCGCCCGCTGCGGCCGTCGCTGCGTGGAGGCGGCGGTGCGGGGCGAGTGGGGGGGGGCGGGCTGGGGCCGGGTGCCGGGAGCGGCGGGAGCGCGGGGCAGGGTGTGCTGGAGCGCGGGTGCGACGTTGCGTTTTGCGTGTGCGGCGTTTAGGGCGCCAGTCCGTTGGCGGCGCGGGCCGGGCTGGAGCGGGGGGGCAGGCGGGCCCCGGAGCAGGGTTGCGGCGCGGCGTCGGCCCTGTAGTGTTTCCAAACAGTTTCCTCTGTAACGTATGATGCAAGGCGGTGTATTAAGACCTTTCCTTTGAGGGAAAGAAGGAAAAAGAAAGAAAGGGGGGGCGGGGGGGGAAAAAACATGGGAAAGAGAAAAAGAACTCGCGTCAGTCGAAGTGTTTTCTTGGAAGCGAAATGCAGTTTTCTCTCTTCGTTACAGAGGCGGAACCGACGATCGCAAATGCTGACAAAGAGCAAAGGCGGACGAGCGAGCAGTTTTTTGCGCTTAGTCCCTGAGGGAGGGGCGGGCTGAAACGAGGAAGCAAGAACGCAGCAGCGGACCCTCGATCTCCCCAGAAGCTGTGGCAGTAGGAGGCGTTCTGGCCCGGGTAACTAAGGTAACTCTTGATGCGGAACGTTCGTTATTTCGGCCTTCCGGAGGCAGCGCTGAGGACTAAGCGACCCGTTGTTACCCTGCGGCTATCGTTAACCGTAGCTGCCTTAGTTTTGCTTTGGTTGTTTGTGTTTTGTTTTGTTATCGTACACGCGTACGTAGAAAAGGAAAGATAGGGTATTTAATTTTTAGATTCATTGCTACGGCTGAAGTTGAAGAGACCAGAAAAACGTAAGCGAGCCAAAGTAATAAAATGAAAAGGAACCGAGCGAGAGCCGTCTCCGTCGCCCCAAAAGGGAAAGCCCGTTCCTCCCGGCGAGGAAGGTTCGCCGTTAATAGCGATCGGAATAACAGGTGACCGACATCTAACGGAAGGTGCGTACGCGTTACAGAAAGGATGCCACGTCCATCCGTTTCTGCGCGCGTGACTTTCTGTGTCTGCGAAGCGTCGTGCTTTAAGAGCCCCAAGGCAGCAAATTCCTGTCTTAGGGGAACGGCGGTCAGGTGGCCAGAGGGAGAGGGAAGCGTGCGAATTGTAAAACGAAGAGATGGCTTTCAGGAAGGCTCAGTTAGCGCGACCCCAGGTTGATTGCCTGGCAATGGCATTTGGGGCAGCAGGAAGGCGGCAGCTAGAAGAAAAGTGAAAGCCTTGCGGAATTAAGGCTCCTTCTCGTGTATTAGATGCGCTTTTGTGGTTAGAAACAACTTTGGATTGTTACGATTTTCTGCCGACCTTTGAATCGATTTATTTCCTTCCTTCCTTCCTTCCTTCCTTCCTTCCTTCGCTCTGTGCTTTTGTGGGCAGCGCACACTCTCGGGCAAGACGCAGGAGTTCAGCTGCGCAGCCTGCCAGAGAAGCATCGCCCGCGAGGCCTCGCTAGCCTCGAGCTGTAGGCGCCGATGCACATGGCCCGTTCTGTCGGGCGCGAAGATTTGGCTGTCGGAATTTCAGCTTGGCTTTACGCCCTGTAGCGGTGCTGTTTTTGTCTTTATAAATTGCGCTACTCCTAGGCGTTGGGCACGTCGGGGAACGGCTGCGTGCTGCCGTGAAGAAGTGCGGGCTCCCGCCCTCAGCCCTTTGTCGGCAAGTTCTCGGGTGCCGAGAGCGGCCGGGGGACTCCGAACGCCGGCGGAAAGGTTCTCTGCCCGCTCCTGACGAGGAGCCTTCGGCCGCGGGAAGCTCGGCGGCGTCCTTCCCGCGCTCGTGAGTCGTAAGCCGCGCTTCGCCAGGCCGGCAGGGGAGGGTGTGTGTGTGGGGGGGGAATAGCGCCTGGCAGCCCGGCGGCTCCGGCGTCGCTGTTGCTAGCGGGGCCCCGAGGTCCGTGTGCAGCCTCAGCTGCCTGTCGGGAGCTTTGTTTCGGTGCGTTTGCCTGGCAAAAGCGGCGAGGGAGGCCTCAAATAGGAATTTTTGCGGCTAGGTGGGTAAGCTGTGCCCCCAGCTGCCTTTGCCTTGCTTTGCCGCTTAGCGTCGTCACGGCGACTTGGGAGCCCGCGATAAAATCCGTTACGGGGCTGAAGGGAGGCCCTGCGTTTGCCCCGCTTGGTTGGGAAACCGTCGTTAAAGCTTGGGGGGGGGGCGGGGACGAAGCTCCGAAAGGAGACTCTGCCGGTGACCTCGGCGGTCCGATTCGTTTGCAGGCTGACGTTCCGAGGGCCGGCGAGCGGAAGAGGAGCGGCTCAGCCCGTTCGGTTGACTTCGGCGATACTGTTTTAAGGAAGCGCGTAAGTACAGAAGGGGTCTGGGGGGGGGGGTTTTGAGCAGGACAGGAAAGAGCGAGGAAGATTGGAGAGTGTGGAGAAACTAGATGCCGCGGGCACTGAAGCTGTGAAGGGCTGAGAGAATTTGGGCTTAAGCATCTGAAAGGGGCTGCTAACGCGCGAGGAGCGGTAAAATACCGTCGCTGAACGCCAGGCTCCTTTGCAGCCCTCCGTCCCCCTCGGCAGCCTTCTCGTTCTGTTTCCGCGCCTCTGTTCAGCTCCCCGTCCGCCCGTTTGCCTCCCTCTCCCTCTTCTGCCCTGCGCTGTCCCCTTTCTCTGTCTGCCTTTGCCTCCCTCTTTTTCCCTCGCCGCCTTTGTGGCCAGCTCTCCCCCCTTCTCGTTCTCTTCAGAATTAAGGTGCAAATAAGCCGTATTAAGATGCTGGTGTTGAAAGCTTTAAGGATTTCCCCACCGCCCGCCCTCCCCCCCCCCCCCAAAAAAAAATGCATCTTGTTTTTCCTTTTTGGTGTATCATAATATGTAGATGCCGTAAATCTCTTTGAGACTGGGAAACATCTGTTTTACCATCTCATTCCCGTTTAACAAGCACCATCTACTATTAGGCTCTCAGGAGCGCAGCGATCGCGGAAGGACACGTCTTTTGAGATGTGCCTTTGCAAAGGTGGTTCGGCCGCCTGGGGGGATGGATCAAAGCCTTGGAGGCTGCCTCCGAGCTGTTTCATTTCGTTCTGAATTTCTTCCTTTCTTTGCTTTCTCCTAGGGCGTCTGTCAGCTAACGAGTAAAGAAGGTGGAACGGCCCGTCCGCGCAGGAGAACTGACGCACGGTAAACGTGAATACGCCAGACCTCCGCTACGTCACGGGCGTTTGTTTACGTCCGTGCGTTCAAATCTCTAGTTGCGCGTTCGGGACGCGGCATCTGCCCGGTATCCGACTCCTCCGTGTAGCGCAGAAGGCGCTGTACAGCTGCCGGTCTCTACGGGAGGTTGTTAGCGAGGAGGAGAACGGCGTGTTCCAGCTCGTGGCCGCCAAACGGGCTCCTTTAGGTCCGCTTTCAGACTTGGGGCCTGCTTCATCGGTCTGCTTGGACGTGGTTTCTCGGGGGGAACGCGAGCGCTTTCCCCGTGCTTTTCCTGTGTCGAAACCGGTAGTTTATAGGCCAGAGCGGTTGTGCCGTACCTTCCTTTGAGAGGCGTTTCGTCCTCGCCGCGGGCTTCTGGGAAAATAAATTGGACGGAATTGCCGAAGGTGCGCCTTGAAATAGGCGGTAAATCTAGAAGCGTGTCTGGATTGCGAGGGGCTCGTAGCTTGGTCTTTGTCCTCAACGTCTGCTTTTCTTTTGCTCTTATTGCAGGCTTCCCTCCGACGATCGGCGTCGCTGCGGCGTCTCGTGTTTCACGGGCAGCGCGCTCTATTCAGTAGGGACGTGAGAACTCCTGCGCTCCCGGAGAGCCCGGGATCCCTGCTCCGGGCTGGTCATTTGAGGCCTTTGTGCGGAGCGTTCTTTCTAGTTACGCGCCCCGCGTGAGCCTCTCCTTCGGCTGTTTTCCCAAGGCGTTGGAAATGCTTCTGGGAAACGCTGTCGTTTCCGAAACGTTTCGCCGTGCCCTTGCCGGTAGGGGATCCCGTGAGAGCGGGGAGAGGCGGCCGACGTCTGCGCGAGGAAAGAAGCGTGGCGCAAAGAAGGGACCTCTTTGGCCCGCCTGGTCCGCTTTAGAGAGTTTTCTTCTGGACCTGAAGATCGGGTCTGCGAGTGCCACGCGCAGCGCACGCGTTTGTTCCCCCCCCCCCCCCCCCGTTCTTTTAGCGAGACCGTGCGTGTCCTCGAGCTGTTTGTCCCGAGGGCGGAGTCGCTGCGGGAATTGCTGGGGAGGCCCTGACGGCGGGACGTGAGAAAGACGCCTTTGACCGCGAGCGTGCGGCCGAAGAAACGTCAGCCGAGGGATCCCAGTAAAGAACTGCTCGCCTAGGTTTGCTGCCTCGCAACGCGTCGTCAGAGTTTTTTACGAACGCTCCTCCTCGGGGAAGCGCCTGTTCGTTCCGTGAATACGAGCGCAAAAAACGCGCACGTTACCGACCCTTGAAAGCGAGTCCGTGGCGCTGGGGTAGCGTGCGTAGCCGAGCCTAAATCCCGTAGTAACTCCTTTCGATGTCGTTCTCTTCTACGAAAGCCCTTAGAGCAGATGAAAACATTTCTCGCCCTCTCTTGTTTGTCGAATGGGCCACGATACCGAGAAAAACCTGCGGCGAAGGAGACGTAGTAGCGGGTTTCCCTAGAGAAGGTGTCTTGTGCTGTGCTCGAGGGCTTGCCGTGCGTTTTGTCCGAGGGCGGGCGGCGAATGCCCGCTTTCCTCTCGAGCGGCCCCTGGGGAGCAGAAAGTTGTGCCTTGGAGGCAAACTCTTTCTTGCAGCTGGCTTTGAAGAAGCTGCCTAGCCGCGCAAAGTAACGGCAGTGCTGGGGAGTCGCTGGAAGCGCTTAAAAGAGCGTCTTTCCCTTTTAGAGAAGGCGATGCGCTTTCCTTGCTAATTCCCGTAGTAACTAATGGAGCCAGGTAAGTGGTACCTAGGTGAGCGAGCCGTTAGTCTTTCTGCCCTAGGAATAGCCTTTAGGCTGCGATCGCTGCTAGAAAAGGCCGGCTCTTTTCGAAACGGAACGAGCCTTTGGCGGCACTGCAGGAAACGAGCTAAAAAGGTGATGGGAATAGTAACGTTTTCATGCTTTAACGTGCCAGACGTACTGTGTGCCAGCATCTCGTGCTGTTGAATAATAAAAACTGAGCAGTCTGTCAAGCAAATAGCGTGGCTTGCTTTGGCCTGTTTATTTCGTTTAACAATCAGTAAAGGCAGGAGGTGGAAAGTCCTAAAGAAGAAGGGCTGCTTCTTGGAACGCTTGCAAATTGTCCCATTAAGTAGGTGGGTGGGGGTTTTTTGTTTGTTTGTTTGTTTGTTTGTTTGTTTGTTAAGTGCAGCCTCTGCCTCTTTTTTGTCTGTGGAGTATTTTGCAACGCCGTTCAAAGGAAAGCGCTGTTCCTGAAGCCTCCGGGAGAAGCGGCTCGAGCACGACACGCAGCGACTCTGCGCCTCGCAGCAGGCGCTGTAAATAAGGGCGGGTGAGCTGAGGCGAGGGCGGTGAAATCTGTGCAAAGGGCGGGCGGGCAGGCGGGGGGGCTCTGCGGGGCGCTGCGGCGGGGTGCGGGTGCCGAGGGCGGGCGGGCGGGCGGCGGGCAGAGGGGCGGGCCGGAACGCGATGGCTACGGAGCGAAGGGCGGGAGGGTGAGGGAGCGCTGTGCCACCCCGGCGCCGGGCATGCTGGGAGCGGTAGTCTTCCGGCACCGGGCTTCCGGGCGGCCATGTTGCTTTTGCACGGCATGCTGGGAGCGGTAGTCTTCCGGCACTGAGATTCTGGGCAGCCATGTTGCTTTTGCACGGCATGCTGGGAGCGGTAGTCTTCCGGCACCGGGCTTCCGGGCGGCCCTTTTAGTCTGCACGGCACGCTGGGAGCTATAGTTTTCTGGCAGGGGTTTTCCCGGCAGCCGTTTTAGTCTGCAGGGCATGCCGGGAGGTGCAGTCTTCCCGTACTGGCCTTCTGGGAGACCGTGTTGCGCCTCCCGAGGTGGCGGGAGGTGCGGTTCTCTGTCAGCGGGGTTCCCAGCAGCCGTTCGCGTTGTGCTCTGGGGCAGGCCAGCAGCTGTACTTCCAGGTGCCTGTGCCTTCTCCGCCCTGCAGCAGTGGCCCGCTGGGGGTGTGTGTGTGTGTGTGTGTGTGTGTGGTCCTTACCGGACACGTGTCGCTCGGGTGTCGAAAAAGCAGTACTGCACCGTGGCGCATGCACACGGCGGCCGGCCATGCTCCCTGCTGCCCTCGGGGTGTCCAAAAAGCGGTATTGCACGAAAAGGGGGGGGGCGCGCGTGCGCACTGCGTTCCGCCGCGCTCACTGCTGCCACCCGGTGTCCAAAAAGCGGTACTGCACCCGGTGGGGGGGGGCGTGCGTGCGCACACAGGCGGCGAGCACATGCTCAGTGCCGGTCGCCATGTTTGCCGCTGCTCTCCGCCGTTTCGGGAACGGGTAAGCGAATGGCGCGTGCTCGTCGCCCCTTCCCGGTGCTCACGGAGCGGCCACGGGCACGGGCAGCCTCGGGGCGCTCGCTGGGAGCCCCGGGCTGCCGCGGCGGGCTGCGGTTCGCACGCGTGAGCCGCCCGGCTGCAGCGCCGCGCCGCGAGCACGCGAGTGCGCCATTGCGGGTCTCGCCTCCCTTCGTGCTCCCCCCGCCCGTCGGGCTCCCCCTCGCTCCCCCCTCCCCTCGGAGTCCCCCTCGCTCCCCCCGCCCCGCGGGCTCCCCCTCGCTCCCCCCGGCCCTCGGGCTCCCCCTCGCTCCCCCCGCCCCTCGGGCTCCCCCTCGCTCCCCCCTCCCCTCGGGTTCTCCCTCGCTCCCCCCTCCCCTCGGGTTCTCCCTCGCTCCCCCCTCCCCTCGGGCTCCCCCTCTGCTCCCCCCTCCCCTCGGGCTCCCCCTCGCTCCCCCCTCCCCTCGGGCTCCCCCTCGCTCCCCCCTCCCCTCGGGCTCCCTCTCGCTCCCCCCTCCCCTCGGGCTCCCCCTGCTCCCCCCCTCCCCTCGGGCTCCCCCTCGCTGCCCCCTCCCCTCGGGTTCCCCCTCGCTCCCCCCTCCCCTCGGGTTCCCCCTCGCTCCCCCCTCCCCTCGGGCTCCCCCTGCTCTCCCCCTCCCCTCGGGCTCCCCCTGCTTCCCCCTCCCCTCGGGCTCCCCCTCTGCTCCCCCCTCCCCTCGGGCTCCCCCTCTGCTCCCCCCTCCCCTCGGGCTCCCCCTCTGCTCCCCCCTCCCCTCGGGCTCCCCCTGCTTCCCCCTCCCCTCGGGCTCCCCCTCGCTCCCCCCTCCCCTCGGGCTCCCCCTGCTCCCCCCCTCCCCTCGGGTTCCCCCTGCTCCCCCCTCCCCTCGGGCTCCCCCTCTGCTCCCCCCTCCCCTCGGGCTCCCCCTCGCTCCCCCCTCCCCTCGGGCTCCCCCTCGCTCCCCCCTCCCCTCGGGCTCCCTCTCGCTCCCCCCTCCCCTCGGGCTCCCCCTGCTCCCCCCCTCCCCTCGGGCTCCCCCTGCTCCCCCCTCCCCTCGGGGTCCCCCGGCGGCAGGGAAGCAAGATGGCGGCGAGCAGGGAGGGCGTTTTGGTTGTGCGGCGGGTGAGGGCGGAGGCGGCGTGGAGGGAGGGACGTGGGGCCCCCGGTGAGGCGAACGCGCAGGTTCGGGGGCGTCGGGCTGCGTCCCGCCCGCTGCGGCCGTCGCTGCGTGGAGGCGGCGGTGCGGGGCGAGTGGGGGGGGGCGGGCTGGGGCCGGGTGCCGGGAGCGGCGGGAGCGCGGGGCAGGGTGTGCTGGAGCGCGGGTGCGACGTTGCGTTTTGCGTGTGCGGCGTTTAGGGCGCCGGTCCGTTGGCGGCGCGGGCCGGGCTGGAGCGGGGGGGCAGGCGGGCCCCGGAGCAGGGTTGCGGCGCGGCGTCGGCCCTGTAGTGTTTCCAAACAGTTTCCTCTGTAACGTATGATGCAAGGCGGTGTATTAAGACCTTTCCTTTGAGGGAAAGAAGGAAAAAGAAAGAAAGGGGGGGCGGGGGGGGAAAAAACATGGGAAAGAGAAAAAGAACTCGCGTCAGTCGAAGTGTTTTCTTGGAAGCGAAATGCAGTTTTCTCTCTTCGTTACAGAGGCGGAACCGACGATCGCAAATGCTGACAAAGAGCAAAGGCGGACGAGCGAGCAGTTTTTTGCGCTTAGTCCCTGAGGGAGGGGCGGGCTGAAACGAGGAAGCAAGAACGCAGCAGCGGACCCTCGATCTCCCCAGAAGCTGTGGCAGTAGGAGGCGTTCTGGCCCGGGTAACTAAGGTAACTCTTGATGCGGAACGTTCGTTATTTCGGCCTTCCGGAGGCAGCGCTGAGGACTAAGCGACCCGTTGTTACCCTGCGGCTATCGTTAACCGTAGCTGCCTTAGTTTTGCTTTGGTTGTTTGTGTTTTGTTTTGTTATCGTACACGCGTACGTAGAAAAGGAAAGATAGGGTATTTAATTTTTAGATTCATTGCTACGGCTGAAGTTGAAGAGACCAGAAAAACGTAAGCGAGCCAAAGTAATAAAATGAAAAGGAACCGAGCGAGAGCCGTCTCCGTCGCCCCAAAAGGGAAAGCCCGTTCCTCCCGGCGAGGAAGGTTCGCCGTTAATAGCGATCGGAATAACAGGTGACCGACATCTAACGGAAGGTGCGTACGCGTTACAGAAAGGATGCCACGTCCATCCGTTTCTGCGCGCGTGACTTTCTGTGTCTGCGAAGCGTCGTGCTTTAAGAGCCCCAAGGCAGCAAATTCCTGTCTTAGGGGAACGGCGGTCAGGTGGCCAGAGGGAGAGGGAAGCGTGCGAATTGTAAAACGAAGAGATGGCTTTCAGGAAGGCTCAGTTAGCGCGACCCCAGGTTGATTGCCTGGCAATGGCATTTGGGGCAGCAGGAAGGCGGCAGCTAGAAGAAAAGTGAAAGCCTTGCGGAATTAAGGCTCCTTCTCGTGTATTAGATGCGCTTTTGTGGTTAGAAACAACTTTGGATTGTTACGATTTTCTGCCGACCTTTGAATCGATTTATTTCCTTCCTTCCTTCCTTCCTTCCTTCCTTCCTTCGCTCTGTGCTTTTGTGGGCAGCGCACACTCTCGGGCAAGACGCAGGAGTTCAGCTGCGCAGCCTGCCAGAGAAGCATCGCCCGCGAGGCCTCGCTAGCCTCGAGCTGTAGGCGCCGATGCACATGGCCCGTTCTGTCGGGCGCGAAGATTTGGCTGTCGGAATTTCAGCTTGGCTTTACGCCCTGTAGCGGTGCTGTTTTTGTCTTTATAAATTGCGCTACTCCTAGGCGTTGGGCACGTCGGGGAACGGCTGCGTGCTGCCGTGAAGAAGTGCGGGCTCCCGCCCTCAGCCCTTTGTCGGCAAGTTCTCGGGTGCCGAGAGCGGCCGGGGGACTCCGAACGCCGGCGGAAAGGTTCTCTGCCCGCTCCTGACGAGGAGCCTTCGGCCGCGGGAAGCTCGGCGGCGTCCTTCCCGCGCTCGTGAGTCGTAAGCCGCGCTTCGCCAGGCCGGCAGGGGAGGGTGTGTGTGTGGGGGGGGAATAGCGCCTGGCAGCCCGGCGGCTCCGGCGTCGCTGTTGCTAGCGGGGCCCCGAGGTCCGTGTGCAGCCTCAGCTGCCTGTCGGGAGCTTTGTTTCGGTGCGTTTGCCTGGCAAAAGCGGCGAGGGAGGCCTCAAATAGGAATTTTCGCGGCTAGGCGGGTAAGCTGTGCCCCCAGCTGCCTTTGCCTTGCTTTGCCGCTTAGCGTCGTCACGGCGACTTGGGAGCCCGCGATAAAATCCGTTACGGGGCTGAAGGGAGGCCCTGCGTTTGCCCCGCTTGGTTGGGAAACCGTCGTTAAAGCTTGGGGGGGGGGGCGGGGACGAAGCTCCGAAAGGAGACTCTGCCGGTGACCTCGGCGGTCCGATTCGTTTGCAGGCTGACGTTCCGAGGGCCGGCGAGCGGAAGAGGAGCGGCTCAGCCCGTTCGGTTGACTTCGGCGATACTGTTTTAAGGAAGCGCGTAAGTACAGAAGGGGTCTGGGGGGGGGGTTTGAGCAGGACAGGAAAGAGCGAGGAAGATTGGAGAGTGTGGAGAAACTAGATGCCGCGGGCACTGAAGCTGTGAAGGGCTGAGAGAATTTGGGCTTAAGCATCTGAAAGGGGCTGCTAACGCGCGAGGAGCGGTAAAATACCGTCGCTGAACGCCAGGCTCCTTTGCAGCCCTCCGTCCCCCTCGGCAGCCTTCTCGTTCTGTTTCCGCGCCTCTGTTCAGCTCCCCGTCCGCCCGTTTGCCTCCCTCTCCCTCTTCTGCCCTGCGCTGTCCCCTTTCTCTGTCTGCCTTTGCCTCCCTCTTTTTCCCTCGCCGCCTTTGTGGCCAGCTCTCCCCCCTTCTCGTTCTCTTCAGAGTTAAGGTGCAAATAAGCCGTATTAAGATGCTGGTGTTGAAAGCTTTAAGCATTTCCCCACCGCCCGCCCGCCCTCCCCCCCCCCCCAAAAAAAAAATGCATCTTGTTTTTCCTTTTTGGTGTATCATAATATGTAGATGCCGTAAATCTCTTTGAGACTGGGAAACATCTGTTTTACCATCTCATTCCCGTTTAACAAGCACCATCTACTATTAGGCTCTCAGGAGCGCAGCGATCGCGGAAGGACACGTCTTTTGAGATGTGCCTTTGCAAAGGTGGTTCGGCCGCCTGGGGGGATGGATCAAAGCCTTGGAGGCTGCCTCCGAGCTGTTTCATTTCGTTCTGAATTTCTTCCTTTCTTTGCTTTCTCCTAGGGCGTCTGTCAGCTAACGAGTAAAGAAGGTGGAACGGCCCGTCCGCGCAGGAGAACTGACGCACGGTAAACGTGAATACGCCAGACCTCCGCTACGTCACGGGCGTTTGTTTACGTCCGTGCGTTCAAATCTCTAGTTGCGCGTTCGGGACGCGGCATCTGCCCGGTATCCGACTCCTCCGTGTAGCGCAGAAGGCGCTGTACAGCTGCCGGTCTCTACGGGAGGTTGTTAGCGAGGAGGAGAACGGCGTGTTCCAGCTCGTGGCCGCCAAACGGGCTCCTTTAGGTCCGCTTTCAGACTTGGGGCCTGCTTCATCGGTCTGCTTGGACGTGGTTTCTCGGGGGGAACGCGAGCGCTTTCCCCGTGCTTTTCCTGTGTCGAAACCGGTAGTTTATAGGCCAGAGCGGTTGTGCCGTACCTTCCTTTGAGAGGCGTTTCGTCCTCGCCGCGGGCTTCTGGGAAAATAAATTGGACGGAATTGCCGAAGGTGCGCCTTGAAATAGGCGGTAAATCTAGAAGCGTGTCTGGATTGCGAGGGGCTCGTAGCTTGGTCTTTGTCCTCAACGTCTGCTTTTCTTTTGCTCTTATTGCAGGCTTCCCTCCGACGATCGGCGTCGCTGCGGCGTCTCGTGTTTCACGGGCAGCGCGCTCTATTCAGTAGGGACGTGAGAACTCCTGCGCTCCCGGAGAGCCCGGGATCCCTGCTCCGGGCTGGTCATTTGAGGCCTTTGTGCGGAGCGTTCTTTCTAGTTACGCGCCCCGCGTGAGCCTCTCCTTCGGCTGTTTTCCCAAGGCGTTGGAAATGCTTCTGGGAAACGCTGTCGTTTCCGAAACGTTTCGCCGTGCCCTTGCCGGTAGGGGATCCCGTGAGAGCGGGGAGAGGCGGCCGACGTCTGCGCGAGGAAAGAAGCGTGGCGCAAAGAAGGGACCTCTTTGGCCCGCCTGGTCCGCTTTAGAGAGTTTTCTTCTGGACCTGAAGATCGGGTCTGCGAGTGCCACGCGCAGCGCACGCGTTTGTTCCCCCCCCCCCCCCCCCCCGTTCTTTTAGCGAGACCGTGCGTGTCCTCGAGCTGTTTGTCCCGAGGGCGGAGTCGCTGCGGGAATTGCTGGGGAGGCCCTGACGGCGGGACGTGAGAAAGACGCCTTTGACCGCGAGCGTGCGGCCGAAGAAACGTCAGCCGAGGGATCCCAGTAAAGAACTGCTCGCCTAGGTTTGCTGCCTCGCAACGCGTCGTCAGAGTTTTTTACGAACGCTCCTCCTCGGGGAAGCGCCTGTTCGTTCCGTGAATACGAGCGCAAAAAACGCGCACGTTACCGACCCTTGAAAGCGAGTCCGTGGCGCTGGGGTAGCGTGCGTAGCCGAGCCTAAATCCCGTAGTAACTCCTTTCGATGTCGTTCTCTTCTACGAAAGCCCTTAGAGCAGATGAAAACATTTCTCGCCCTCTCTTGTTTGTCGAATGGGCCACGATACCGAGAAAAACCTGCGGCGAAGGAGACGTAGTAGCGGGTTTCCCTAGAGAAGGTGTCTTGTGCTGTGCTCGAGGGCTTGCCGTGCGTTTTGTCCGAGGGCGGGCGGCGAATGCCCGCTTTCCTCTCGAGCGGCCCCTGGGGAGCAGAAAGTTGTGCCTTGGAGGCAAACTCTTTCTTGCAGCTGGCTTTGAAGAAGCTGCCTAGCCGCGCAAAGTAACGGCAGTGCTGGGGAGTCGCTGGAAGCGCTTAAAAGAGCGTCTTTCCCTTTTAGAGAAGGCGATGCGCTTTCCTTGCTAATTCCCGTAGTAACTAATGGAGCCAGGTAAGTGGTACCTAGGTGAGCGAGCCGTTAGTCTTTCTGCCCTAGGAATAGCCTTTAGGCTGCGATCGCTGCTAGAAAAGGCCGGCTCTTTTCGAAACGGAACGAGCCTTTGGCGGCACTGCAGGAAACGAGCTAAAAAGGTGATGGGAATAGTAACGTTTTCATGCTTTAACGTGCCAGACGTACTGTGTGCCAGCATCTCGTGCTGTTGAATAATAAAAACTGAGCAGTCTGTCAAGCAAATAGCGTGGCTTGCTTTGGCCTGTTTATTTCGTTTAACAATCAGTAAAGGCAGGAGGTGGAAAGTCCTAAAGAAGAAGGGCTGCTTCTTGGAACGCTTGCAAATTGTCCCATTAAGTAGGTGGGTGGGGGTTTTTTGTTTGTTTGTTTGTTTGTTTGTTTGTTTGTTTGTTAAGTGCAGCCTCTGCCTCTTTTTTGTCTGTGGAGTATTTTGCAACGCCGTTCAAAGGAAAGCGCTGTTCCTGAAGCCTCCGGGAGAAGCGGCTCGAGCACGACACGCAGCGACTCTGCGCCTCGCAGCAGGCGCTGTAAATAAGGGCGGGTGAGCCGAGGCGAGGGCGGTGAAATCTCTGCAAAGGGCGGGCGGGGCGGGGGGGGCTCTGCGGGGCGCTGCGGCGGGGTGCGGGTGCCGAGGGCGGGCGGGCGGGCGGCGGGCAGAGGGGCGGGCCGGAACGCGATGGCTACGGAGCGAAGGGCGGGAGGGTGAGGGAGCGCTGTGCCACCCCGGCGCCGGGCATGCTGGGAGCGGTAGTCTTCCGGCACCGGGCTTCCGGGCGGCCATGTTGCTTTTGCACGGCATGCTGGGAGCGGTAGTCTTCCGGCACTGAGATTCCGGGCAGCCATGTTGCTTTTGCACGGCATGCTGGGAGCGGTAGTCTTCCGGCACCGGGCTTCCGGGCGGCCCTTTTAGTCTGCACGGCACGCTGGGAGCTATAGTTTTCTGGCAGGGGTTTTCCCGGCAGCCGTTTTAGTCTGCAGGGCATGCCGGGAGGTGCAGTCTTCCCGTACTGGCCTTCTGGGAGACCGTGTTGCGCCTCCCGAGGTGGCGGGAGGTGCGGTTCTCTGTCAGCGGGGTTCCCAGCAGCCGTTCGCGTTGTGCTCTGGGGCAGGCCAGCAGCTGTACTTCCAGGTGCCTGTGCCTTCTCCGCCCTGCAGCAGTGGCCCGCTGGGGGTGTGTGTGTGTGTGTGTGTGTGTGTGTGGTCCTTACCGGACACGTGTCGCTCGGGTGTCGAAAAAGCAGTACTGCACCGTGGCGCATGCACACGGCGGCCGGCCATGCTCCCTGCTGCCCTCGGGGTGTCCAAAAAGCGGTATTGCACGAAAAGGGGGGGGGCGCGCGTGCGCACTGCGTTCCGCCGCGCTCACTGCTGCCACCCGGTGTCCAAAAAGCGGTACTGCACCCGGTGGGGGGGGGCGTGCGTGCGCACTGCGTTCCGCCGCGCTCACTGCTGCCACCCGGTGTCCAAAAAGCGGTACTGCACCCGGTGGGGGGGGGCGTGCGTGCGCACTGCGTTCCGCCGCGCTCACTGCTGCCACCCGGTGTCCAAAAAGCGGTACTGCACCCGGTGGGGGGGGGCGTGCGTGCGCACACAGGCGGCGAGCACATGCTCAGTGCCGGTCGCCATGTTTGCCGCTGCTCTCCGCCGTTTCGGGAACGGGTAAGCGAATGGCGCGTGCTCGTCGCCCCTTCCCGGTGCTCACGGAGCGGCCACGGGCACGGGCAGCCTCGGGGCGCTCGCTGGGAGCCCCGGGCTGCCGCGGCGGGCTGCGGTTCGCACGCGTGAGCCGCCCGGCTGCAGCGCCGCGCCGCGAGCACGCGAGTGCGCCATTGCGGGTCTCGCCTCCCTTCGTGCTCCCCCCGCCCGTCGGGCTCCCCCTCGCTCCCCCCCTCCCCTCGGACTCCCCCTCGCTCCCCCCGCCCCGCGGGCTCCCCCTCGCTCCCCCCGCCCCTCGGGCTCCCCCTCGCTCCCCCCTCCCCTCGGGTTCCCCCTGCTTCCCCCTCCCCTCGGGTTCCCCCTGCTTCCCCCTCCCCTCGGGTTCCCTCTGCTCCCCCCTCCCCTCGGGTTCCCTCTGCTCCCCCCGCCCCTCGGGCTCCCCCTCGCTCCCCCCTCCCCTCGGGCTCCCCCTCGCTCCCCCCTCCCCTCGGGCTCCCCCTCGCTCCCCCCTCCCCTCGGGCTCCCCCTCGCTCCCCCCTCCCCTCGGGCTCCCCCTCGCTGCCCCCTCCCCTCGGGCTCCCCCTCGCTGCCCCCTCCCCTCGGGCTCCCTCTCGCTCTCCCCCCTCCCCTCGGGCTCCCCCTGCTCCCCCCCTCCCCTCGGGCTCCCCCTCGCTGCCCCCTCCCCTCGGGCTCCCCCTCGCTCCCCCCTCCCCTCGGGTTCCCCCTCGCTGCCCCCTCCCCTCGGGCTCCCCCTCGCTCCCCCCTCCCCTCGGGTTCCCCCTCGCTCCCCCCTCCCCTCGGGCTCCCTCTCGCTCCCCCCTCCCCTCGGGCTCCCCCTCGCTGCCCCCTCCCCTCGGGCTCCCCCTCGCTGCCCCCTCCCCTCGGGTTCCCCCTCGCTCCCCCCTCCCCTCGGGTTCCCCCTCGCTCCCCCCTCCCCTCGGGCTCCCCCTGCTCCCCCCCTCCCCTCGGGCTCCCCCTGCTCCCCCCTCCCCTCGGGGTCCCCCGGCGGCAGGGAAGCAAGATGGCGGCGAGCAGGGAGGGCGTTTTGGTTGTGCGGCGGGTGAGGGCGGAGGCGGCGTGGAGGGAGGGACGTGGGGCCCCCGGTGAGGCGAACGCGCAGGTTCGGGGGCGTCGGGCTGCGTCCCGCCCGCTGCGGCCGTCGCTGCGTGGAGGCGGCGGTGCGGGGCGAGTGGGGGGGGGCGGGCTGGGGCCGGGTGCCGGGAGCGGCGGGAGCGCGGGGCAGGGTGTGCTGGAGCGCGGGTGCGACGTTGCGTTTTGCGTGTGCGGCGTTTAGGGCGCCGGTCCGTTGGCGGCGCGGGCCGGGCTGGAGCGGGGGGGCAGGCGGGCCCCGGAGCAGGGTTGCGGCGCGGCGTCGGCCCTGTAGTGTTTCCAAACAGTTTCCTCTGTAACGTATGATGCAAGGCGGTGTATTAAGACCTTTCCTTTGAGGGAAAGAAGGAAAAAGAAAGAAAGGGGGGGCGGGGGGGGAAAAAACATGGGAAAGAGAAAAAGAACTCGCGTCAGTCGAAGTGTTTTCTTGGAAGCGAAATGCAGTTTTCTCTCTTCGTTACAGAGGCGGAACCGACGATCGCAAATGCTGACAAAGAGCAAAGGCGGACGAGCGAGCAGTTTTTTGCGCTTAGTCCCTGAGGGAGGGGCGGGCTGAAACGAGGAAGCAAGAACGCAGCAGCGGACCCTCGATCTCCCCAGAAGCTGTGGCAGTAGGAGGCGTTCTGGCCCGGGTAACTAAGGTAACTCTTGATGCGGAACGTTCGTTATTTCGGCCTTCCGGAGGCAGCGCTGAGGACTAAGCGACCCGTTGTTACCCTGCGGCTATCGTTAACCGTAGCTGCCTTAGTTTTGCTTTGGTTGTTTGTGTTTTGTTTTGTTATCGTACACGCGTACGTAGAAAAGGAAAGATAGGGTATTTAATTTTTAGATTCATTGCTACGGCTGAAGTTGAAGAGACCAGAAAAACGTAAGCGAGCCAAAGTAATAAAATGAAAAGGAACCGAGCGAGAGCCGTCTCCGTCGCCCCAAAAGGGAAAGCCCGTTCCTCCCGGCGAGGAAGGTTCGCCGTTAATAGCGATCGGAATAACAGGTGACCGACATCTAACGGAAGGTGCGTACGCGTTACAGAAAGGATGCCACGTCCATCCGTTTCTGCGCGCGTGACTTTCTGTGTCTGCGAAGCGTCGTGCTTTAAGAGCCCCAAGGCAGCAAATTCCTGTCTTAGGGGAACGGCGGTCAGGTGGCCAGAGGGAGAGGGAAGCGTGCGAATTGTAAAACGAAGAGATGGCTTTCAGGAAGGCTCAGTTAGCGCAACCCCAGGTTGATTGCCTGGCAATGGCATTTGGGGCAGCAGGAAGGCGGCAGCTAGAAGAAAAGTGAAAGCCTTGCGGAATTAAGGCTCCTTCTCGTGTATTAGATGCGCTTTTGTGGTTAGAAACAACTTTGGATTGTTACGATTTTCTGCCGACCTTTGAATCGATTTATTTCCTTCCTTCCTTCCTTCCTTCCTTCCTTCCTTCGCTCTGTGCTTTTGTGGGCAGCGCACACTCTCGGGCAAGACGCAGGAGTTCAGCTGCGCAGCCTGCCAGAGAAGCATCGCCCGCGAGGCCTCGCTAGCCTCGAGCTGTAGGCGCCGATGCACATGGCCCGTTCTGTCGGGCGCGAAGATTTGGCTGTCGGAATTTCAGCTTGGCTTTACGCCCTGTAGCGGTGCTGTTTTTGTCTTTATAAATTGCGCTACTCCTAGGCGTTGGGCACGTCGGGGAACGGCTGCGTGCTGCCGTGAAGAAGTGCGGGCTCCCGCCCTCAGCCCTTTGTCGGCAAGTTCTCGGGTGCCGAGAGCGGCCGGGGGACTCCGAACGCCGGCGGAAAGGTTCTCTGCCCGCTCCTGACGAGGAGCCTTCGGCCGCGGGAAGCTCGGCGGCGTCCTTCCCGCGCTCGTGAGTCGTAAGCCGCGCTTCGCCAGGCCGGCAGGGGAGGGTGTGTGTGTGGGGGGGGAATAGCGCCTGGCAGCCCGGCGGCTCCGGCGTCGCTGTTGCTAGCGGGGCCCCGAGGTCCGTGTGCAGCCTCAGCTGCCTGTCGGGAGCTTTGTTTCGGTGCGTTTGCCTGGCAAAAGCGGCGAGGGAGGCCTCAAATAGGAATTTTCGCGGCTAGGTGGGTAAGCTGTGCCCCCAGCTGCCTTTGCCTTGCTTTGCCGCTTAGCGTCGTCACGGCGACTTGGGAGCCCGCGATAAAATCCGTTACGGGGCTGAAGGGAGGCCCTGCGTTTGCCCCGCTTGGTTGGGAAACCGTCGTTAAAGCTTGGGGGGGGGGGCGGGGACGAAGCTCCGAAAGGAGACTCTGCCGGTGACCTCGGCGGTCCGATTCGTTTGCAGGCTGACGTTCCGAGGGCCGGCGAGCGGAAGAGGAGCGGCTCAGCCCGTTCGGTTGACTTCGGCGATACTGTTTTAAGGAAGCGCGTAAGTACAGAAGGGGTCTGGGGGGGGGGTTTGAGCAGGACAGGAAAGAGCGAGGAAGATTGGAGAGTGTGGAGAAACTAGATGCCGCGGGCACTGAAGCTGTGAAGGGCTGAGAGAATTTGGGCTTAAGCATCTGAAAGGGGCTGCTAACGCGCGAGGAGCGGTAAAATACCGTCGCTGAACGCCAGGCTCCTTTGCAGCCCTCCGTCCCCCTCGGCAGCCTTCTCGTTCTGTTTCCGCGCCTCTGTTCAGCTCCCCGTCCGCCCGTTTGCCTCCCTCTCCCTCTTCTGCCCTGCGCTGTCCCCTTTCTCTGTCTGCCTTTGCCTCCCTCTTTTTCCCTCGCCGCCTTTGTGGCCAGCTCTCCCCCCTTCTCGTTCTCTTCAGAGTTAAGGTGCAAATAAGCCGTATTAAGATGCTGGTGTTGAAAGCTTTAAGCATTTCCCCACCGCCCGCCCGCCCTCCCCCCCCCCCAAAAAAAAAATGCATCTTGTTTTTCCTTTTTGGTGTATCATAATATGTAGATGCCGTAAATCTCTTTGAGACTGGGAAACATCTGTTTTACCATCTCATTCCCGTTTAACAAGCACCATCTACTATTAGGCTCTCAGGAGCGCAGCGATCGCGGAAGGACACGTCTTTTGAGATGTGCCTTTGCAAAGGTGGTTCGGCCGCCTGGGGGGATGGATCAAAGCCTTGGAGGCTGCCTCCGAGCTGTTTCATTTCGTTCTGAATTTCTTCCTTTCTTTGCTTTCTCCTAGGGCGTCTGTCAGCTAACGAGTAAAGAAGGTGGAACGGCCCGTCCGCGCAGGAGAACTGACGCACGGTAAACGTGAATACGCCAGACCTCCGCTACGTCACGGGCGTTTGTTTACGTCCGTGCGTTCAAATCTCTAGTTGCGCGTTCGGGACGCGGCATCTGCCCGGTATCCGACTCCTCCGTGTAGCGCAGAAGGCGCTGTACAGCTGCCGGTCTCTACGGGAGGTTGTTAGCGAGGAGGAGAACGGCGTGTTCCAGCTCGTGGCCGCCAAACGGGCTCCTTTAGGTCCGCTTTCAGACTTGGGGCCTGCTTCATCGGTCTGCTTGGACGTGGTTTCTCGGGGGGAACGCGAGCGCTTTCCCCGTGCTTTTCCTGTGTCGAAACCGGTAGTTTATAGGCCAGAGCGGTTGTGCCGTACCTTCCTTTGAGAGGCGTTTCGTCCTCGCCGCGGGCTTCTGGGAAAATAAATTGGACGGAATTGCCGAAGGTGCGCCTTGAAATAGGCGGTAAATCTAGAAGCGTGTCTGGATTGCGAGGGGCTCGTAGCTTGGTCTTTGTCCTCAACGTCTGCTTTTCTTTTGCTCTTATTGCAGGCTTCCCTCCGACGATCGGCGTCGCTGCGGCGTCTCGTGTTTCACGGGCAGCGCGCTCTATTCAGTAGGGACGTGAGAACTCCTGCGCTCCCGGAGAGCCCGGGATCCCTGCTCCGGGCTGGTCATTTGAGGCCTTTGTGCGGAGCGTTCTTTCTAGTTACGCGCCCCGCGTGAGCCTCTCCTTCGGCTGTTTTCCCAAGGCGTTGGAAATGCTTCTGGGAAACGCTGTCGTTTCCGAAACGTTTCGCCGTGCCCTTGCCGGTAGGGGATCCCGTGAGAGCGGGGAGAGGCGGCCGACGTCTGCGCGAGGAAAGAAGCGTGGCGCAAAGAAGGGGACCTCTTTGGCCCGCCCTGGTCCGCTTTAGAGAGTTTTCTTCTGGACCTGAAGATCGGGTCTGCGAGTGCCACGCGCAGCGCAACGCGTTTGTTCCCCCCCCCCCCCCCGTTCTTTTAGCGAGACCGTGCGTGTCCTCGAGCTGTTTGTCCCGAGGGCGGAGTCGCTGCGGAATTGCTGGGGAGGCCCTGACGGCGGGACGTGAGAAAGACGCCTTTGACCGCGAGCGTGCGGGCCCGAAGAAACGTCAGCCGAGGGATCCCAGTAAAGAACTGCTCGCCTAGGTTTGCTGCCTCGCAACGCGTCGTCAGAGTTTTTTACGAACGCTCCTCCTCGGGGAAGCGCCTGTTTCGTTCCGTGAATACGAGCGCAAAAAACGCGCACCGTTACCGACCCTTGAAAGCGAGTCCGTGGCGCTGGGGTAGCCGTGCGTAGCCGAGCCTAAATCCCGTAGTAACTCCTTTCGATGTCGTTCTCTTCTACGAAAGCCTTAGAGCAGATGAAAACATTTCTCGCCCTCTCTTGTTTGTCGAATGGGGCCACGATACCGAGAAAAACCTGCGGCGAAGGAGACGTAGTAGCGGGTTTCCCTAGAGAAGGTGTCTTGTGCTGTGCTCGAGGGCTTGCCGTGCGTTTTGTCCGAGGGCGGGCGGCGAATGCCCGCTTTCCTCTCGAGCGGCCCCTGGGGAGCAGAAAGTTGTGCCTTGGAGGCAAACTCTTTCTTGCAGCTGGCTTTGAAGAAGCTGCCTAGCCGCGCAAAGTAACGGCAGTGCTGGGGAGTCGCTGGAAGCGCTTAAAAGAGCGTCTTTCCCTTTTAGAGAAGGCGATGCGCTTTCCTTGCTAATTCCCGTAGTAACTAATGGAGCCAGGTAAGTGGTACCTAGGTGAGCGAGCCGTTAGTCTTTCTGCCCTAGGAATAGCCTTTAGCTGCGATCGCTGCTAGAAAAGGGCCGGCTCTTTTCGAAACGGAACGAGCCTTTGGCGGCACTGCAGGAAACGAGCTAAAAAGGTGATGGGAATAGTAACGTTTTCATGCTTTAACGTGCCAGACGTACTGGGTGTGCCAGCATCTCGTGCTGTTGAATAATAAAAACTGAGCAGTCTGTCAAGCAAATAGCGTGGCTTGCTTTGGCCTGTTTATTTCGTTTAACAATCAGTAAAGGCAGGAGGTGGAAAGTCCTAAAGAAGAAGGGCTGCTTCTTGGAACGCTTGCAAATTGTCCATTAAGTAGGTGGGTGGGGGTTTTTTGTTTGTTTGTTTGTTTGTTTGTTTGTTAAGTGCAGCCTCTGCCTCTTTTTTGTCTGTGGAGTATTTTGCAACGCCGTTCAAAGGAAAGCGCTGTTCCTGAAGCCTCCGGGAGAAGCGGCTCGAGCACGACACGCAGCGACTCTGCGCCTCGCAGCAGGCGCTGTAAATAAGGGCGGGTGAGCTGAGGCGAGGGGCGGTGAAATCTGTGCAAAGGGCGGGCGGGGCAGGCGGGGGGGCTCTGCGGGGCGCTGCGGCGGGGTGCGGGTGCCAGAGGGGCGGGCGGGGCGGGGCGGCGGGGCAGAGGGGCGGGCCGGAACGCGATGGCTACGGAGCGAAGGGCGGGAGGGTGAGGGAGTGCTGTGCCACCCCGGCGCCGGGCAGGGCATGGGGAGCGGTAGTCCTTCCGGCACCGGGCTTCCGGGCGGCCATGTTGCTTTTGCACGGCATGCTGGGAGCGGTAGTCTTCCGGCACTGAGATTCTGGGCAGCCATGTTGCTTTTGCACGGCATGCTGGGAGCGGTAGTCTTCCGGCACCGGGCTTCCGGGCGGCCCTTTTAGTCTGCACGGCACGCTGGGAGCTATAGTTTTCTGGCAGGGGTTTTCCGGCAGCCGTTTTAGTCTGCAGGGCATGCCGGGAGGTGCAGTCTTCCCGTACTGGCCTTCTGGGAGACCGTGTTGCGCCTCCCGAGGTGGCGGGAGGTGCGGTTCTCTGTCAGCGGGGTTCCCAGCAGCCGTTCGCGTTGTGCTCTGGGGCAGGCCAGCAGCTGTACTTCCAGGTGCCTGTGCCTTCTCCGCCCTGCAGCAGTGGCCCGCTGGGGGTGTGTGTGTGTGTGTGTGTGTGTGTGTGTGTGTGTGTGTGGTCCTTACCGGACACGTGTCGCTCGGGTGTCGAAAAAGCAGTACTGCACCGTGGCGCATGCACACGGCGGCCGGCCATGCTCCCTGCTGCCCTCGGGGTGTCCAAAAAGCGGTATTGCACGAAAAAGGGGGGGGGGCGCGCGTGCGCACTGCGTTCCGCCGCGCTCACTGCTGCCACCCGGTGTCCAAAAAGCGGTACTGCACCCGGTGGGGGGGGGGCGTGCGTGCGCACTGCGTTCCGCCGCGCTCACTGCTGCCACCCGGTGTCCAAAAAGCGGTACTGCACCCGGTGGGGGGGGCGTGCGTGCGCACTGCGTTCCGCCGCGCTCACTGCTGCCACCCGGTGTCCAAAAAGCGGTACTGCACCCGGTGGGGGGGGGCGTGCGTGCGCACACAGGCGGCGAGCACATGCTCAGTGCCGGTCGCCATGTTTGCCGCTGCTCTCCGCCGTTTCGGGAACGGGTAAGCGAATGGCGCGTGCTCGTCGCCCCTTCCCGGTGCTCACGGAGCGGCCACGGGCACGGGCAGCCTCGGGGCGCTCGCTGGGAGCCCCGGGCTGCCGCGGCGGGCTGCGGTTCGCACGCGTGAGCCGCCCGGCTGCAGCGCCGCGCCGCGAGCACGCGAGTGCGCCATTGCGGGTCTCGCCTCCCTTCGTGCTCCCCCCCGCCCGTCGGGCTCCCCCTCGCTCCCCCCTCCCCTCGGACTCCCCCTCGCTCCCCCCGCCCCGCGGGCTCCCCTCGCTCCCCCCGCCCCTCGGGCTCCCCCTCGCTCCCCCCTCCCCTCGGGTTCCCCCTGCTCCCCCCGCCCCGCGGGCTCCCCCTCGCTCCCCCCGCCCCGCGGGCTCCCCCTCGCTCCCCCCTCCCCTCGGGTTCTCCTCGCTCCCCCCTCCCCTCGGGTTCCCCCTGCTTCCCCTCCCCTCGGGTTCCCTCTGCTCCCCCCTCCCCTCGGGCTCCCCCTCGCTGCCCCCTCCCCTCGGGCTCCCCCTCGCTGCCCCCTCCCTCGGCTCCCCCTCGCTGCCCCCCTCCCCTCGGGCTCCCCCTCGCTGCCCCCGCCCCTCGGGCTCCCCCTCGCTGCCCCCTCCCCTCGGGCTCCCCCTCGCTCCCCCCTCCCCTCGGGTTCCCCCTCGCTCCCCCCTCCCCTCCCCCTCCCCTCGGGCTCCCCCTGCTCCCCCCCTCCCTCGGGCTCCCCCTGCTCCCCCCCCTCCCCTCGGCTCCCCCTGCTCCCCCCCTCCCCTCGGGCTCCCCCTGCTCCCCCCTCCCCTCGGGGTCCCCCGGCGGCAGGGAAGCAAGATGGCGGCGAGCAGGGAGGGCGTTTTGGTTGTGCGGCGGGTGAGGGCGGAGGCGGCGTGGAGGGAGGGACGTGGGGCCCCCGGTGAGGCGAACGCGCAGGTTCGGGGCGTCGGGCTGCGTCCCGCCCGCTGCGGCCGTCGCTGCGTGGAGGCGGCGGTGCGGGGCGAGTGGGGGGGGGCGGGCTGGGGCCGGGTGCCGGGAGCGGCGGGAGGCGCGGGGCAGGGTGTGCTGGAGCGCGGGTGCGACGTTGCGTTTTGCGTGTGCGGCGTTTAGGGCGCCGGTCCGTTGGCGGCGCGGGCCGGGCTGGAGCGGGGGGCAGGCGGGCCCCGGAGCAGGGTTGCGGCGCGGCGTCGGCCCTGTAGTGTTTCCAAACAGTTTCCTCTGTAACGTATGATGCAAGGCGGTGTATTAAGACCTTTCCTTTGAGGGAAAGAAGGAAAAAGAAAGAAAGGGGGGGCGGGGGGGGGAAAAAACATGGGAAAGAGAAAAAGAACTCGCGTCAGTCGAAGTGTTTTCTTGGAAGCGAAATGCAGTTTTCCTCTCTTCGTTACAGAGGCGGAACCGACGATCGCAAATGCTGACAAAGAGCAAAGGCGGACGAGCGAGCAGTTTTTTGCGCTTAGTCCCTGAGGGAGGGGCGGCTGAAACGAGGAAGCAAGAACGCAGCAGCGGACCTCGATCTCCCCAGAAGCTGCGGCAGTAGGAGGCGTTCTGGCCCGGGTAACTAAGGTAACTCTTGATGCGGAACGTTCGTTATTTCGGCCTTCCGGAGGCAGCGCTGAGGACTAAGCGACCCGTTGTTACCCTGCGGCTATCGTTAACCGTAGCTGCCTTAGTTTTGCTTTGGTTGTTTGTGTTTTGTTTTGTTATCGTACACGCGTACGTAGAAAAGGAAAGATAA